>NW_027272820.1:417500-497237 GCF_040938485.1 Diadema antillarum
ATAAAGAATGGCGTTATTTCTTAAGTGACTACTAAGTAATCCAAATCCTCAATATGTGTTTTTTACTCCAATCTAAGAAAACGAGTTGAAGGACGTGGTCTACAAGTTAAAAGAAAAAGAAAAAAAAAAAGAGGGAAAAGGATGCTGGACACGATGGAATTACGATTTAAAAAAAAAAATGAAATTGTTATATTCGCAATTTTGTCTCCTTTAACATACCATAATATCGTATTTGTCCCTTGTTACTGGCACAGTGCCTAGTCAAATGAAAGCTGCGAAAGTTGTAAGTACTTATCGTACAATATCTATTTTGATCTCAATTTCTAAGATTCTCGAACATTATTATTCTGATATATTCTCGCGTCACCAAGGTTTTAAACGAATGTATTGTGTGTGTGTGTGTGTGTGTGTGTGTGTGTGTGTGATTTTCAATTTAGATGTAGAAATAAAACACTCTATACCACCCATGCTCTGCTTGCTTTTATCAATAAAGTAACCTATATATGCTATTGACGATTCATCACATAGTTGGTATATTCCTGGACCTGTCCAAGGCCTTCGACACTATCGATCACGATATTTTGTTATATAAAAAACTCTCGAAATATGGGATACGTGTAAAGGCCTTGGACTGGTTCAGGAGCTATCTAACCAACAGGAAACAGTTTGTTAGTATTAACGGCTCTAGTTCTAGTTTCAAAACATTATTTTGGGGGGTCCCGCAAGGATCTCTCCTGGCCCCACTTTTGTTCATTTTTTATAAGTGATTTCAAAAATTCATCTAGCGTTTTGTCCTTCCTTCTTTTTGCCGATGATTCCAACATCTTCTTTTCACATCGAAACCCAACAGCCCTTTTAGATGTAGTGAACAGAGAATTAAAGTCAGTTCAAATGTGGATTCAAGGAAACAAGTTGTCTCTCAATGAAAACAAAACTATTTATACGTTATTTAGTAATTCTGCCACTCACTTGCCAGGCGATACAAAAATGAATAATATAAAGCTGCTTAATTCAAGTTGAGTAAATTTTTGGGTCTATATATTGACCACGATTTGTCGTGGAAATATCACATAGATTACTTATGTAAGATGCTTTCAAGGAATACTGGATTTTTAAACAAGCTCAGACACATTTTCCCAAGAATATTTTGAACAATTTATATTACACGTATATTTTGCCCTATCTGACGGTATATATACTTGCCTATAATAGGGACTAGTTCAGAATCACACATCGAAAAAAAAATTCAAGATACAAAACGGGCTATTCGTTCAGTCAACCAACTGGTTTTCATTCCAACACGCATTATTTCTTCTTTGAAAATAAATTCCTTAATGTCGCTGATTTGTTTTTACACAACTTAAGGCACATTTATGTATCAGTTATCAGCCAACAGCTTGCCTGACATATTCGTGCACATGTCTCAGAAAAACTTTGCTGTTCATGCTTACCCCAACAGACATAGAAATTAATATCACATTTCACATATAATCGCACACTCTTATTAAAAAAAAAAACCCAAAACAAACAAACAAAAAAACCCAACAACAATAGTTTTCACCGGACCCAAATTCTGAAGTGATCTTCCCGCAGATTTAATGAAATGTTCTTCTCTGTTCATTTTCAAACAAAAACTCAAATTGATGCTATATTTTATAATCAGCCTAATTAGAATCCTTTAAAGGTCCTAATTACCTTTGGGAACAGTGGTTTTAACAATGTTCAAGATATCACATTGATGCATATGTGTAGGTCTGTGGTATCACAAAACATCCTACCATATAAAATTTTTGCAGTAAAGCCTATAATATAAAGAAAATAGCATCAGTAATTTTCTCATTAAAGCATAACTGTAGACGGTTTAGTCTGGCAATATCTTTATTATGGCAATATTGTTCATATTTTGTGTGTTTAACAATACTTAACATAGATTATACGAATTCAAAGTTTTACAGTGGTTGTTTCTACCCCAACCTCACATTTTAGAACTATTTTAAAGCAATCATGCTGGGTTTTTGTTTCATCTGCAAATGGTAGATTATGCCTTTAAACTGTTATTTTACCTTGTCCTCTTTTAAATGCATGGAAGATCAATTTGAAGTGTACGCTTTATTTCTTATTTCAGCGTTTATGCTCCCATACATTACAATAGTACTCATACTTAAAATTCGTTATGAACTTGATGTAAGAAATATAATCGTACTCATGTGTACTTATGTATACTAATTTTGTTTTACTCAGTTCCATTTTTATCCCTTTTTCTTTCTTTATCTTTTTTTTTTTACTTCTTTTGCCCCTTGCTATTTTAGCTTTCATATAGTTATGTCATCAGTACTACGTGTCTTATCTCCATTGCAAAACGAATTCACATTGTCTTGGGTTTTTTTTCCTGGAACCTGCGTTTTACAAGCTTTGCTTTTGCAGTTCCTTCATATTTCACATGTTATTGAGAATTGTCTTCTGTATAGATAACTGACACACTTTCTAGTCATGATCCACTTTGCGTCATATTTTGTATCTTGCTTGTTTGTGGTTTTTTTTGCATGTTATATGTACTGTATAACGTCAATGTCAAGTGAAATATGAAAATGAACGTGCGTTCGATTGACACCCAACTTAATTGCAAGCTTTGAAAATAGCAATTTGTAAAAAGGTACTGATTTAACGTTGATATTAAACCAGATACAGCCACAGGTGAGAACGGATTATTGGAAATGAGTATTTACGTGAATAGGCCTATAAATACTGGGAAGCACAATATTCGCGATGTTTGTCAAATTTTATAGTACTCTTATGAGAAATATACGTGCCAGCCTATTACCATAGTATCGTTTGAGTATAGACTGGATAAAGGCAATCGCGAATGCTGCATGTGTTCCACAAGAAATATCGCAACGTAAAAACAATGACCTGTGAGTTCTGTTACTGCCATATTCCCCTTCCCTCCCCCTCTCCATCGTTGGCATCTTTAATCCCGGTATTTTTTTTTTTTTTTTGTCTCTGGTATCGAACTTATTGGTATAATCTTGTCTCGATACCCGGATCTACATCTCTGATAATAGATAGCAGTTATAGCCTACAGACATACCATCTAAATAATACATAATTTTATGCTTAATCAGAAATATAAGGAAAGTGCTAAAGCAAAGAGCGGGGACATTTTTTTTATTCGCTATATAGAGTAAAGCTAGGTCAGTATACCAAAGTATACTAAGATTTTAGACAGAAATAAAGTAACATTTGCTGCTTTATTTGTTATTGTCACTTTCATGATTATGTGTTTATTTTTTCCTCACAAAGTCACGTGTATTATGTGTGCGTGGGTAGTGTACTGTATAGAGGGGTGGGAATTGAAGTGATGACGCAGCATCCCCTATGGGTTACATTATCATTGCGCCTAACCTCATTACCTTCTCGAGGTCCAATATTTTCTATTCCCGCAATTATTTTTGATGATTCGCGAAAATTCACAAGAGGCAGTTTAGCCCTGTAATTTCATAGACATGGATATCACATCCAGACACGCTATCGCTATTACCACCAAGCGTCTCCACAATTGAACTGGCAGTGTTACCATACGAAAGAAATGAGTTGACCTCAACCTTCCAGGAAGATCAATAACAGTATGATTATATTGTCTTATATTAAACCGTTGTAAACGTGCTATCTTGTGATAACACTGGACGTGATGTTATACTCACGTGATTGTACTACTCAAGTGAAGTGCATCTCCCCAACATGGACATTGCTATGCCTAGATATTTCGCACTGTTTTTCAAGTCATGCTCGTCATATAGTCAGTGGTTGAGAAGATCGTAGAGATTGGCTAGCTTTTATGGTTCTATCTCACCATGGCAACCATCTGTTATCCGATTGTGAGTGAAGAAGGTACACCTGTATAGTATAATCAGCCACTTCCCTGGTATAATGTAACGACAGCGAAGCGTGAACAGTGTCACCTAAAAAGATGTTTGCATTAAAGACGTTTTTCTACAAGGTGTACTACACAATGTCCTGGAAAGAGATGTGGAGAGGCCAGGAGAAAAACATGAGTTTGATCCAAATGTAAAGGAACATACATCAATCATATTCTAGATGTCGTTGTTCAATTTTGATTTTTATGCATATTTTATTGATAACCCCATTTCTGACTTTAGGTAATCAATGAGATAGATAGGTACAATGAAATTGATATCACAAAATCCTATATTCAGACTTAGATGATGGTTACTTGTCTGTATTTCTCGCAATTTTTGTTGAAACAATGAAGACAGACAATGATACCGGTATAGTAAGAGTTTCTCTCCCTGCAGGTTTCCCTATATTACAAAGATGGAGTCAACCAATAGCGGTGATCTCTGTTGGTATGGGAGCAATGCGGCTATTCATCAGTCCCTCCTCGAACAAATAAAGATGTAGAGTCCGCTGCCAGAGGAGTCAAGGATTATCATATCGTCAATAGAGTATAAGGTATGAAGATGTTTCTACAAGACAAACCTACTCGAGGCCGGGGGAATCCTTACACTAGTGACTGAATGTCATGCATGGCCGCTATCGTGGCGAAGGAGTGGGGTGGGGAGAATACAGTCAGTTTGTTTATTCATTCCTTCTTCCAATAGTGGAGTCATTATTCCGAAGTTTCATCAATCCAAAGGTTCGTTTATTCGAAACTGAAATAACGTTCGTTATTTCAAAGGTGCGTTATTCTGAATGTTCGTCAGTCCGAAATCAAATTAAAATGTCCTTAGTGAGGAACAAGAGGTGACATACCACGATTTAGTCATTGACATTGGTCCTTACCATCAATTGTTCTTACTTTTTGCATTGGAAATTGTCCAAATACTTCACCAAAAATGTGCACAAGATCGTTCAATTTAAATTCTAAATAGGCAAAAGCTTTCTCGAATGGAAGGACGATACCCCCGTTTGCCTATAGGTGACCCCATTATACCCCAAATTATCTTAAACACCAACACCCCTTAAAAACAAACTTGGGTACGCCTATATGAACCCAACTAACGTGAGGATAGATCTTGAATAGTGTATAACACAATAACCAAGTAACAAAATAAAAGTGATGACGATCTTTGCTTGGTATTTTCAACACAAAAGAGCTTCAGAAATTAAAGATTATAAAACAATCGTGTGAGTGCACCACTTGTAAAAGCAAATCTCCGATTCCGCCTACACTTATACACATGAAAAAAATCACACTTCTGTTAATATTCGACAAGAAAAGTGTTCTCCCTCAACACACTGCACTTTTACACTCGACACCATGCTCGAAATCGATTTGTCTTAGTAGCTGCGTAGCGCGCACTATTGTTAGACGGAATTGCTCCTCTCTCTTGGTGCGTCAACAGGTATTGGCTCAGAGACTTCATTGTGTATATCTGACGACTGGATTCAAGACAGCTCGAAGAATTATTTCGCGATCATCATCGCACCATTCGTGTTACGAATGTTCGATAGAGAGGTGCGACAGTCATCGGGGGATGAAGTCAAATTCAATGTGGACAAATTTGCAGACGTGACCACACTGTCAATGCTTTCTATTCCTTCGTAGACTCAAATTTTTAGTGATTCCTCTTCTTTGTACTAATTTTCTGTTTTGACCTCGCTTAGTTTGGCGATACTTGTGCTTGTATATATTGTCGAGGGGGAAAAAGCATGGATGCCACGGCTGTTCTCGCGATGTATATGTTCATCATTATTTTTATCATAGGTGTACCAGGAAATTCACTTGTTATTTGGGTGTTTGCTCGGACATCTCGGAGGACAAGTACGGCTTTCCTGATTATCAGCTTGGCATTCGTTGACCTGGCTGCTTGTCTTATGTCACCAGTCCATCTAATGCGAGCTCTCGGTGGCCAGTTTATCAACGGATTTATCTGCAAGTGTAGCATCCTCGGAAGTCGCGTGTTTTCCTTTTCAGCTCTTTACCTGACAACTTGTATCTCGATTGACCGCTACATGGCCATCTGTAGACCCCTTCAGGTGCGCTCGAAGGCCCACAGAATTTTCGTGATTGTCGTAAGCGTCGGACTCGCTTTTTCGGGAAACTTTCAATATGTGTTGTTCGTGCGTCCGTTGGAGATTGGTACCGTCACAAAATGCATATACAGAGGAGGACCAGACTGGTTAGACTTCAGCAATGAGATCTTTACATCCATCTCATTCCTATTTGCCCTCGTCATGTGTTCATGCGTGTACATCAGAATCTATCTACAGATACGTAAACAGATGAAAGTTCGAGCCGCCATGGGCAACGATAGCATCTATCAAACTCGATGGGCAAGGCGGACAAACAGGAAACGAACGAATGCCGATCCTGCTCCTAGTTCCTCAACAGATCCAGCATGCGGAAATGCACAAGACCAGTCGCTTTCCATTGCCCACAAAACGGGGTCATCCCGTCATTCTTGTCCCGAGACCCCGCACGTTAATTACAATACCCCATTTTCACTCGATATGAAGCACGGGAAGGCACGGGAAGGAGGACCATCTGTTACGTTCGTTGAGCAGGCAACAATCCCCGATCAACGTATCGAATCCAGGCTATCCTCCAGCGAATTGCCATCACATGAGGGCCTTGCCAAAGACGGTAGTGGCCCTTCCTTAAAAGTAAGAAGACGAAAAAGCGGGGCAAACAGATGCCACCCAACAAACCGGCATCGCCTGAGGAAGGAGCACCTGATGACGCGGATGCTTCTCGGAACCAACCTCATCCTCATCTTCTCTTGGTTACCGTCCTTCATTCTCACCAATGTTCCCGACGAAGAGGTGACAGCTTTCCGCGGGATCAAGTCACAGGGAATCGTTGTTTACCTGTCGTACCAGTTACGCACCTTGAACCACATTGTCAGCATTTTCGTGTACGCCTTACTGAACGAACATTTCAGACGGGATTGTGTCGCCATTTTCAGGAAATGTTCCTTTATCAGGCGAAACTTGATCCACCTGACTTTAAACTTGATATGATATCATTCTATTTCATGCTCCCTTACATCCATTTTAACTAGGTAGCTAATTACCTAATTGCACTAAGAATTTTGATTACAATTTTTTCTCCTTATCAACCCAGCATACCCGAATCATGCCCAAAGAAGGGTAAGCTGCGGTATCCAACTTTTACTCTGTAAAATGCGTCTAGCAGTCACTTTTTTTTTTAAATGTTCCCACTAGACTATGATAACCATGACCGCAGGCAGATTTTTTTGTTTTGTTTTGTTTTTGTTTTTGTGAGGAGGGGATAAGAATACCTAAAACAGGTTTAAGAGTTAATATGCAAACGAGGATGTTCTGGCATTTTTTAAATTAATGTGGAAAGATATGAAGCACAGTTTTACTGAATTTTGTTTATTTTTTTCACCAATACTCAATTATGAAGAGATTGGTTTCGTGTGAACATTGCATAAGAGATACTGGGAGTGTATTTGCGTTGTAATTGAACATAAACTGAATGGGAACGTGGCGGGACGCCACAAATGATACGAAGTTTTTCGTTTTTTTTTTTTTGGGGGGGGGGAGGGGTTGGGGGTAATAACAGTAGTTAAGAAGGAATAATAAGATTCTCTCCTACTATCGCAAAATAAGAATTGAAAATATTGGCTATATCATCGGGATCTTCAAAAGTTTTATCATGAAATCGTATGTTTGTGATATTTGATTTCTTATCATATATCTTTTTTTGTGAAATGAGGGAGAATGGAAACAATCATTCGTCAAATACACATTCGCATTTTTTGGTTTTAATTTTAAGTAATGCATCAGCACAAAAAAAAAACCAGTGTAAAGTACATTGCATTAATGTTTCAGCTACTGAAGAACTACACATTTGTAACTATGTTGTTTGTTATTTTTCGAATATGTTAATGCTTCTTATGCAGACTAGCTTTATCACTGTTGTAATTTCACTCCTGAATTAAAATGTTGTTGCACGTCATACACCTACTTAATTAGCAAATGGTGCTGGTAATGTAACCTGGTGGAGCAATGTTGAAATGTCTATAGGAAATAAATCACCAGATGACAGAAAACATAAATGAACTCATATATTTTAAAGCTAGCCTTCATGACAGACTAAATTAAGATAATTTATATATATTTCTTTTTTTTTCGCTGATCGTCCGACACCAAGGAAGACCCTGAGGACGGAAGAGATGATTATGATTTAACTTCTGTCTTCACACGTCTTCATGGAAACAGGGGGCCTTGCAAACAGGAATTTTTAGCCACACTTGGGGGTAGGAGTAATATGTCAGTCTAACAGTAATGTAATCATCCCATTCAAATCAGACTAATGAGTAAGATTTAACAAGGCTATGTTTTCATTTTTCGTGAGCGTAATGAGGTCCCTAAGCGCCAGGAAGGAAGGCTGTAATAAGGGTCACAGACATTCTAAACGAAGCCATCATTAGCATGGGTTCGGTGCTTTTTGCTTCTAATAATTCTATATGGTATCATGACTTGAACAGGGCATAATGCCAAATCAATGTAATGCACTGAAAGTATTGGGTACGAAAAGTTAATATAAGTAAATATAAATCATCATTGTATAGTTTTCGTCTCTGTTATAGAGTCTCTTGTTGTTGTGTAGGAAGAATGTATTGTATAGGTCTATGTGGAGCCAAGGCTCCTTTACTTCAATCTGCCCATTTAAGTCAGAAGACAGTACGTACACACACACACACACACACACACACACACACATATATATATATATATATATATATATATATATATATATATATATAAATGCATGCATTAGGTATATCAGAATCAGGTGTTTGTGTGTGTGTGTAAATACTGAACTTGTGATTTATGTGTTACTTTACAATTTACATTGCCATGCATGGATGTTGTAAATACAACACTGTATGATTTGTGTGGAAACTTAATAAATGAAATGAAAAAAATAATGAAATATCATTTTCTGATGATTTTTGTGTGTGGGTGGGTGATGGTCAGGTTGAGGTGCAACGTCAAACCTGAATTTTTTCAGGTAAAACTCGTTAAAAGTTGTATCTAAATCAGCCGCAGTGTCTTATTTTCATGTTTCTGTCATTCTCATAATGTTATTTTATGTATGAACAACATCATGAACAATAAGTTCGTATTGTAAGTGGTCTGTTAACAGTCCTGTAAAGTGCACTATGGATCGTCTTTTGTACTTCTCACGGCACTGTGGAATTGTTATAGACGTTGAAAATTTAAAAACCTTTCTTTCATCAGGTGTAAGATTCTGAAAGAGACATTAACAAAATGTGTTAGGCAAATCAGCAGGATTCACTGACAATTCCATTAAGTTGTAATCTCTTTGAGTTCAGAACTGTGTCCGCTGAATATTTTCTTTTTCCTCAAAATGCCTGTAAATGCTCGATAAGGCATTAATTTCGTACAACTCGCCCCCCCCCCCAAAAAAATGTGTTCTGATGTGCACAAGAAAAGTATGGCAGTTCTATACTACAGAGGCTTCGAAGATAGCATTTTTTTTTAAGTCTTAAAATGGAAAGGAGACTTTCATGAGACTTCCGGGGACACAGAGATTAAGAGAGAGAGAGAGAGAGAGGGGGGGGGGGGGTGGGGAGAAAGAAACAAAGTGGCTGCATGTGCGAGATGTTACCGCAAGCACTACAGCCTGGGTAGTCAGCTTTGCTTGAGTAAACTCTCAAGCAAACCAACGAACCCATGAAAAGTGATTACCACTACAGCCACCGTATCTGGAGGATCGTATATATAGACACTTCCTGTCGCTCACATTACTGCCGATAGACTTTTAAACATTCACCACATCACCAAGACACTTATCATCGTTTTCCGGAATTCCTATTTGTTTCCCTTCGAATAATCCAACAATAAGAAAACCCCCTGTTAACCACTGTGTTTTCTAGAATATGAAATATTAGTGATACTCAAAAGCGAAAGAAATAAATTCATTAGAAAAAAATATATATATTCATGTGCGTGTCTGTGTCTGTGTCTGTGTGTGTGTGTTTGTGTGTTGTGCAAAAAGGCATCTCGGTGCTTTAATTGCAAGGAGCACAGATTGTCCCTAAGACAACCAAACTTAAAGAGATGCTCCTCGGTGTAAATTGCCTCATGTAATAACTTATCTTTTGATTCTCTGAGTTTCCTGCAGTCTTTACAGGTCTTAAAAAATAACCATAACATCCTTTCCAGTGGAACCAACATCCCCCTGTCCTTCAATACTGTAAGAGAGAGTGAGAGTTTTTGTAACCTTGATATACAAAATATAAGTAAATCTTCCTTAATGTGATATATCTTTCACTCTATCCTAAAAATTGTATGATTAAATTGTATTCATTTGCATCCACTGAATTTGTTCCATCATACTTTCCACATTGCAGTATTTGTATCACCAAAAAAGAAACAAACAAACAAACAAACAAACAATTTTTCTCATGTTTTTCACTTTTTATCCCAAGACTTTTGAAATGTCGAAATGATTTGATATTTTCATTATGAGATAATCAAATTTGGTATTCCCCCCCCCCATTTTGAAGGGAATCCTAAGGTAAATTTTCCCATTCTCATAATATTCATTCATTCATTTGTTTTATTTTCTATCTCAAACAGAAACATAATATTTTGAATAATGAAGTTGTACAGAATATAAGCGTATCAACGTTACAGTGTACAATAAACGATATTCATATTTGCAAAACATAACACAGGCTTATCTGCAACTGTACATTTCCTTTTCTTTTTCTTTTGTAGCCACTTCTTTTAAATCTCCACAAAAATCAGGGTGCTAGACAAGATACCGCACTTTGCGCGGAATATGAATTTTCCTCCCACTGATCTGAAACTGTAACCAACGTGCACCTTCCAACCCATGTTGCGTTAATGATAATGGTCTTATTTATCCAGGGAAGCCTCTTCAGTGTTGCCACTGCTCTGTATAATTATCTTACTTACTTACTTTACTTTTCCGGAACGATGGTGTTGGACAGAGCCTGTTCATCGATCAGGTAGAGTTATCTCTTGATGCTCTCTTTCCAATCAAGCAATTGTCCAGCGCTGTTACCCTTCTAAACAGCTCAACTTCTATTGCGTATTTGTGTTATTACCAAAAATGGCCTATGGCAGGAGTTGACAGCTACTGGAGACCAAGAGCATGTATTATGTACCAATACACATACATGTAATGACTATAATCAGATGGCCTCAGCATCATTATTACCCTAGCATTGCCAGATTCCCATTTACACACCCTGGGTCGCGAGGGACATGATTAGTAAAAACATCTTGCCCAAGGACGTATAGGCACTTTATGCGATTCGAACTCGGACCTCCGATTGAAATCAGGAGTTTGATCCACTATACGCCACAGCGTTACAGTTCGTTATTCCGAAGGTTTGTTTATCCAAAAATAAAATAAGGTTTGTTATTCCGAAGGTTTGTTCATCCGAAAACGAAATAAGGTAATTTGTAATTCCGAAGGTTCGTTAGTACGCTGCACCTTCTTTCCGTTTTCGGATGAACAAACCTTCGGAATAACGAAACTTAATTCATTTTCGGATAAACGATCCAAATTTTCGGATTGTCAAACCCTATAATTCATTTTCGGATAGAAGAACATAATAACAGGGAATTTGCGCGTTTCGCATTAACGAACCTTTGGAAAAACGAACATCACTCACGCCACAGTGCCCCACTGCCCACTGTGGCGTTCTGCATTATAAAAGTCTGTTCAACTATACATAACCCTCTTATATGTTTTACAACAAACAATTAATCATCTTTAAACCCTCATCTCACAGGTCCGGGGGTGCGTCGGGTACGTATGCACCTTCTCCACCCCCCCCCCCCTAAAAAAAGAGAAAAATCACATCGCTGAAAGGTCCACTTTTTCAAAAAAACGCATTTTCATGGTATAAGACTCATCACATACGCACTAGTCCAATATGTAACTAAAAAAAAAAAGCTGTTTGAATGATAAATAAAGCGCCTTTGTGATCCAGTATGCTGATGCATATGGCAGTCGCGACCAGACCACTTGGTATATCTTACCCCGCCTCTGCACACGCGTTTTATAATCATACAAATTACAATGCACGAATGTTGTGCCTCGCCCAAGCTCATGCAACATGTCAGATTGTAATGCATATAGGCGGTGATAGGGGTGGGGGACGAGTCCCCCTTGGAATTTTCCTTGGATTTATTCATATTATGTATAAATCTCCTGACCAGTGTATATAATTTGTCTGACTGAGGTCAAGTGTAATTTTGGCACAATATTGTTGATTTCAAATTTAACTTTGGTGAATGTGAAATTTATTCTTGTGTTTCTGGCGTAGATGTTTTCTAGAACATCGTATTTTGTTTTTGATGATCCTCCGTGTGTGTGAGTGTACATGCGTTTGCATGTCTGTGTTGGTGTGGACAAGCGCTCGTGTATGTATTATCTATTCATGTTTAGGTGATGCAAAATAGGTGTGGGGGATGAGTTCGCAGGTGGAAATTATGTCACAATCTTATTAGTTCTGTTAAATGAGCTGCTGTGGAGACTTTTCTATTTTCTTTTCTCTTCTTTTTTTTTTCTGTCTTAATGAGCTCCTCCGTATAGAGAAAGTACCATTATGAGCGCCCTCATGTTATTAGCCTAGGTTTATATCCTGATATTGTTTTATCTGTTTATAAAAAACATTTGATGTGGTGTAGCAGTACTGGCTGGGGCAAGGTATTTTCAGTCGGGCCCATTTTTTCTTTCCCCCCCCCCCCAGCATAATCAACAGCAACATATTATAAACAATGACAAATCCTGTCATCTATTACTCCTGTGGCTTCACCGCGGATTCTTGTTTTCCATTATATCCAACCTTGTGAACACTAAATTATTTTGCATACCACAGTTTTCATTCTTTTGGGCTAAAATCTTTGATTAAATTCTATAATCAACATCGAAGAGTGTAGGTCTGTAGGTAATTTTCAACGTACAAAGGATCCTTGCCCTCTCTTTCAAAACAATGTAATGTTGACAGATTACTTGTGTCATAGGCTTCATTTAGGCAACAGCCGGAACCCTCCTTTTAAGGATATGAAATTGCACAGTTAGAACTCCACAGAAAACCCATTTTCCTAATGATTGGCTTTCATTTTCTTCAACACTTCCTCAACGTTTTTTTAAATATTTTTTTATTGTTGCTGTTGAACTGTTTCTTTCTTCGTAAGCATTTTGACTCCCCTCGTTGTTACGTATTAAGCTGTAAAGCCTCAGGTGAAAAAAATTCTGAATGCTACTATTTCTTGTAAAGAGCCTACCAAACTTTCATCTTGTAAATAAGCTATGCTTAATTCATTACGATTCTTCAACTGAGTATAGGAATTCCCTTTTTATTTTATCTAAAATGATTATTCAGCATTTTGTTTTTCCTTTTCCCTTGTTTATTTTCAGTAGTTTTATTTTGGAGTCACCTCTGTCCATAGTTTCAACCAGAAACTCTCGAGGCAGAATATACTTTGTATGATAGTGTCAAACCCTAAAAATAATTGAGGGGGTCGGTGCAATATAGTGCTAACCCACACAATAGTCATTTTGAGATAATCGCTGTTGAATGTTTGGAAAGTCCATACATTGTACATTAATAAAACATGAATGCATGCATTTTTTACCATCTTATTGGTTGAATTAAAATATGATATTTTCACTGAGGTTAGTGTGAAGAATAAGGAATATGAAAATGCATGTAACTCAATTTTAACAAAAGTGTGGGTTAGCACTATATTGCACCGACCGGTCGCGACCCCCTATTGTGCGAGTGTTGTCTATGAGGCCGAGTTAATGTTTGCTTCCCTCTACGGTCATTTGACGACACATATAACCATGGCAGACGGTATTTTCGAAAGTGGCACTTTTGTTCCAACCCTGAGTAGCTTATCTCAACTTCTTGGCGTCACCGAACCCACTCTCCGTTTCTTTATAACAGTACTACTAGGTAAGTTTTATATGATTTTGGTAAGGATTGTATCATGCTGGTGAAGAGACCTTCCGTACCAGGACTCGTTCATACCCATGGGGCGCCATCCGTAGGACGGCAGACAGCTGCGCCAGAAGTTTGGGGCGCAACAGTATGGACTGTCCCGCTAGATAGGGCACCAGCAGCAGCATGCAACAGGACAGTGCAGTGCATAGCACAGTCACTGAGTCAGTGAAGCCGTAACAATTGCTAGGCCCTGGCCTGGCCCTAGATACTACTAATGCATGCAGTGATTTTGACCAGTAAGCCTAACCGGAGTAACCAACACGATACTACTAGAATTTAATGATATGAGAAACCAGTGATTTTTTTAAAACAATGTGAGACTGAATTTACTATTGAGAGGCATGCCCCTTTTTTGAGATAGATCTAACAAAACATGTTAACAGTTAGACAGTAATTGAGTATATCACGGTTAGACTTAAGCCATGTGGGTGGTTTTCTATAGATATTCTAGATCGAGCCGAGTCCACATTAACTGCAAAATATAGCCTGAACACCGAACGCTAAACACAGCCCGAACACCGAACGCAAAGCGTTCGGGCTGTGTATGGAACTTGGAAGGATATTAAGTTATTGGTATGGGGTAGTATCGCGGATAAATTCCAGCTTTTATGTAAATTTTACTAAAAATTGCTTCAATTTGAATATGAGGTACTTAAAGATTTGGTCCAATTGTTGATAACACTTGCCGTGGAACGTTTTGCTCCGTTTTGCACATTCTCCTGCAAAAATTATTGAAAAAGACTTTAAATGATCCGGTCAAATCGCAAGAGGAATCTGTGAGAATGATAAAATGTCTACTCCTTTCAACGGACTTGAAACCTGTAAGCATGCGTTAACCAGAGTGCAATGTAGCCTTTTCACAAGGCCTTCTCACTGTTGAAGTGTATTGTGTTGCTTTCTGGACGATTGAAGAAGCGATATATCCCAGCCAAGCGCGACAGCGTGAGAGCAAAAGGGCCTTGTCCAAAGGCAAAGGGTTGTATACCGGTAGACTTCTATGTGGTAAAATTAATTGAGGGACATTAAGCAGTCTTTCTGAGCTTGAGGATAAAAGGAAGAAAGAGCTAGAAGATCAAATGAGACAAAAGAAAATGAAGGAAGGACAGAAGATGCTATGCTGTGGAAATCGGCCCCGCCGCTGTATTGATCATAAACGCCGTTTGGTGGGGCCGCATTCACGAGTTGTGCAAGAAAGCCCCACCGCTATGCTTACTGTACCATCAAATGACACACGGTGGGGCTGAATTCAACATTTAAGCTGCCGTTATATTTAGTACAGACGGACAGTGGCAGGGCCTATAAATTCACAAGAAGAATTGTATTCCATCTGTGATGGACTCCTCTATAGACCTTGGCCTTGAACAAGAATGTACAAATTACAATGGGGTGGGGAGGAGGAGGAGGTTATGTATTCAATTTCAAGAATGATTGAAGACGGTGTGTTATTAATTGGACCATGGACTATAGTCTTACAAGTGACCTTTGGACCTTTCATTTAAAGAGGCCGGTGCCTGTGTACTATTGATATTGTTCAGATCAGTTTAGTATGATTTACCCTTCATTGCAAAGTATTTTAACCCATTGAGGACGAGTCCCGAGTATACTAGGGCAGGTGTCTATGAGAATTGCGTGTGGTAGCAAAATCAAACCGTCCTCAACGGGTTAAGGAGCAAACATTGAAAAACAAAACAAAACTAGATTAGACTCTACCATTGTTGGGCAAAATACACAAAGTACAGACAGTCATCAAATGAAGTGTGGACCTGAGGAAGCCCTGCAAATGACCATGAAGAGAGCCGTGACTGAAGATTTCAAAACAAATTACAAAACATACAAAACTGTTATAAAAACAGAAATGCATTATCCAATCACCCAACTGTGAATTGTTCCAGTTTTGGAGGCCAGTGTGTTGAAGAATATCAAGTGCCAATTAGTAGGCTGTGATGAAACAACTATGTACGCAATGTTTCTAAATAAAAGATGAAAAATATTTGAGATTTACCTATGTGACAATTACATGTAAATGTCAATGTACATTGTACATACTGAGAGTAACAAATTGATGTATTGGGGAACCTGCTTCGTAATGAAGAACATTTGAATAGATTGGGAATGATAATCTGAGTGGTTTTTAATTCAGTACATCTTTTTTGTGCAATGACTCAATCAATTAAAAAGGGATGCTTAATAGTGAGTTTCCTCCCACTGATTTTGCCCTAAGGAAATGACGGTTATTTCACAATCCTACAAACAAAATATTTTATGGAAGAATATACATACCATGATTTTAGTGCATTCCAGTGCTTCAAGTCCAAGAACTCTCATACATTCTGACCATGACTTTTCAGTTGATAGCACATCAATAGTCCATGTCAAAAATGATAGTACAGATTTTTGTAATTGAACTCATTGTAAACTTCAGTGTATATTCAGTGGATATGAAGAGGAAGTCTCCTATTCTGCAATCTAGTGAAGAATGTAAGGTACTTTATATTTTCTTTGGCTGAAATTGAAATGAAAGTATAAAGCAAAAGCAGAGACAAACACTGGGCTAATCAATGTTGAGTTCATCACATTTCATGAGTATATACACACTTGTGGGATAAAATTCTAATTTTTAGATACTCCTGACTAACTTTGCAAAACTTAATTATGTGCTTTTTACAGTTATTCATAAACCACTGAGATCCATAAGCTGTGTTGAAAAAAAAAAAAAAAAACTATACTTTGCTGCATTGTACTCATTTGAAAACATGTACAATTTTCGTGTTAGCGTTGAACATGTCAGCACCATAGTTTTGTTCATTTTTCATGTCAAAATTAGAAGTTGTACAATATGCAGTGATACAAGTTTATGAATATTATGATGTAATGTGACGTACATTTTAATGAAGTCCTTTCTGTATTGTACATTGCACTCACTTGTATGAACAGATGCATAATTTTATTGCAAGCTTTACAGAACATGCTAACATCATAATTGCACTAATTTTTCGTTGCAAAATCAGAGGTTTTATAATGCAGTGATAACTTTGATGTACATGTAATATGACATACTACTGGAGTCATTTCTGCTTGATGTATGACTGTTTGATATTGCTTTTTAAGTTTGATCAAGGAGGTTTTATACATCCAGAGTTCCAACTGGCTGTAATTTATTCAAGCAGTTGTCAGATTTCTATTGATGTAGAAAAGAATTTCACAGGTGCACTTTTGCCTTTTGATGATCGATGTTCCAAGCCGCTGTCTTACTGAGCAATCTGAAGATTCATTTTGAATGTTATCATAATGTTGGCCATATTTTGCTTATTTATCTATCAAATGAAATGAAATTTCACTTAATAATAAAGCATGTAAAACAAAAGACAATTCCGTTCAGAAATTTGCGCAAAAGTGTAAATCAGAGCTTATTATGTGAAAATGTGTAAAACTGTACCATCCTGGAAAGCTGGTTTTATCACTTTTTGACTTAATTACCCTAAATGAAACTAACATGTAATAATCTTCAAGTATAATTCTTTATTGATAGATAAGAATATTAGATTAGTGCCCGCGTATGCCCAGTCATTTCAGCTTTTTTTCCTCAATTTCTGTTCGCGCATCCTCGTGTCTGTACCACCTAGCTTTTATAAGAAGGGATAGCGAAAAGTAATTACCATCAAAAAGACATCAATCTTCCTTTGAAAGTGGCTGGTGATTATGCAATGAGACATGAGTCAATTGTCTTCATATCTGCGCAGCAGATCCTGTTTGGCACATGCTTCAAATATTTTTGAGCGGCGGCTTCGAACATAGATCAAAGGGAATAACTCTGTTGTTACTCCATCTCTTCAACCTCCCTGGTTTGATCAACAGGGCTGCTGACCATTACTTTTGAACCCGTTGAGGATGAGTCCCGAGTATACTCGGGCAGGTGTCTATGGGAAATGTGTGTTACAGCAAAATATGTCCGTCCTCAACGGGTTAAGATGGTATTATGTAGTGTTGACATGCACTCTTACTGTTCAACATTGCAGGCTACCCGATTGCCCTCATTCCAAGAAATTTTCTGTACCATGCACCGGCTAACATCCAGCATGTCTTCTACATTGTGGTTGGGCTCGTCATGTCATACTATAACTTTGGTAAGATTATTATGCTATTTATTCAATCGACCTTTAGTGGTTGTATTAGTTCTGAATGACTGTCACTAGTTGGAATGCAGAGAAACAGTTGTGACACTTGAATTTTCCTCTTGAAACATGTAAAACTTTGTGATGTAACTTTTTTTTCAATGAAAACAGTTTTTGAAATCTCTGACAACAAAGTAAATATTTACTCACTCTTAACTTCTTTGTAACCATTTGCTAACTATTGCAAGTCACCTGGGGCAAACCACAAGGGGTCGGCATCATTCTCCCATTTTCTGATGTGGGTGGGTAGGTAGGTGGGCCAGTTCACTGGGTTAGCATGGAGCTAGGTGTAATGACACAAACCCTCTTCACTGTCATTTATGTATGTGGCCTTTCAGATGTCAATACCATAAATAGAGAGGTACTCAGGTTTCTGTGTACATCAGCAGAGGTACAAACTGAGAGCAAGGATTCAGTGCAATAAACTCATATGCTGTTTGTCCTTGTGAGCTATTTTCCCCAAGCACTATATAATACTGTGACAAGCTTTCCATACTTATGGTTTCTGCATTTAATACTTTCATCCTGCACTACAGGAAAATTTGGCAAGTATCAGTTTCCAACCTTGTGAATTGTTTGTGCACCGAGTTGTGTATCAGTGCTAAACTTGTGTCTTCAGTTTTGCTCTGTCTGACTGCCAGTGTGTGATGAAAGATATGTGAACTTGTAGTATTCATTTCTGATGTATTTAATCTGATCAACTTGAAGATTAGCATTGATCCTTGCATTATGACAGTGTTTTCTTTTCTGATATGTTGCTACATTGCACATTTAAAGGTTATTTAAACAAATAACTAATGCACATTTAAAGGTTATTTAAACAAATAACTAATGCACATGTCTTCCCATTTGCGAATGTGAGTGAATCATCATTCCATGCCATAGTGAAAATTCAAGGTTTCAGCTAAAAGTTTATATATAAGGGTTGACTGCAGGGATTGTACCAGTAATCCCTTTGTGAGTGCTGACGACTAAAAATACGGCTTTGACTTAACAGATAGAAGAAGTTAAACTTCAGTATTTCTTTGTTCCATACCTGCAGGCTACCAGACCATCCACTATGTAATCACAGTGGTGGTCAACTATCTTCTCCTCTCTCTGGCAGGTGGCACTGTGACATCAATCATCATATCTTTCATCTTTAACATGGTAAATATTGTACACAAATTTCATGTTCATCCTTCACAATGCTATTGTGGTCTTTTTCATTGCTAGTCCCTTAAAGGGAATGCAAACCCAAAGAGCAATGTGGATTGAGTGAAAGCAGCAACATTAGGAGAACACATCAGTGAAAGTTTGAAGAAAATCGGACAATCGATGCAAAAGTTATGAATTTTTAAAGTTTTGGTGTTGGAACGGCTGGATGAGGAGATTACTAGAGGTTATAAATGACGTATGAGTGGACAACAATATAAAGAAAATATAAAGATAATTCCACAAAAATTCATTTTTCATGAAAATTGCAAATTCCATCAACTTGATACTGACATATGTTAAGGGTAACAATTATTCCCCCTGCTTTCTGAAAGCGGTTTGTCAAGTGCTCTTTCATAATGCTAGAAAATTGAATTTTTGTTGAATTCTCTTTTTTCTTTGTATTGTTCACTTCACTCATAGTCATAACCTCTAGGAGTCTCCTCATCCAGTGGTTCCAACACCAAAACTTTAAAAATTCATAACTTTTGCATCGATTGTCCTATTTTCCTCAAACTTTCACTGATGTGTTCTACTAACGTTGCTGCTTTCACTCAATCCACATTGCTCTTTGGTTTGCATTCCCTTTAAGCAATACAGGCACATGCAGGCACAGGGCATTTTTATGTGTAGGAACATGTTGGAGACAGATAAAACAAAAGATTAAGGATAAGGATTAAAGAGAAGTAAATAGCGTCAGACTAGCAACTCTTCTGTCTGTTTTACAATCTTTTTTATTTTATGCCGTCCTCAGAACAATGAGAGAAAAAAAGCTCAGGTTGATTGTCCAGTACCGGTAAGCATTAAGATACATGTTTGGATCAACAAGGTCCCTTCAATGTATGTGGCTCTGGCTCTTCTGGAAAGTTCAAAGGGGTACTACCCTTAGATAGCTTTTGTAGAAGTAGCTAAGGATCAGGGCAAGGGTTGACTTAGATTAGCCTTTAGATATCCTTTCATCCTCAGTATCTCTGAACACTGTTTCATTTTGCAGAATAGTTTTTATAACCTTTTGATTCCTAGCTCTTTTGTAGACCCTGCCAAATTACAGTACTCTTTTGATAAACCTTTCATTCTGCAGAATAGTTTCTATAACCCTTTCATTTAGCTCTTTTGTAGACCCTTTCAAATTATAGTACTTCGCTAGTTGCCTCAGTTTGCCGTTTTCTTCTGGAGTAATGGTCTGCAAGAATGTATGGAAGGTGAACTTGTGATACTCAGATGAGTGCAAGATTCCCAGATCTTGCTTTTTTAAGTCTTCTTTGGCAATTCCCACAGACTGTTGCCTTCCCAAAGTCCATTTGACTAAATTCCATGATCTATGAATTGCAATTGAATTGGCAGTCATAATTGTAGTTTGTGTTCACAGGAAAAAGTTTCATGATTGGAGTGAATGAGAATGCAACCATGACTACAAACACATTTCCCCCCATGTTTAATCCAGCCCATTCTTTCCGATCTCCTGTTCTTTGTGATTTCTCACAGACTTATTTTCTGGTTGGGACTGTGTCAGTGTCAGATGGAAGTCATGATGTTTTGTGGGACACTCCACACTGTGTTATGGTGTTAAAGGTCATGGGGGTGGCCTATGACCTTTATGACGGACAGAAACCAAAGGTGAGCTTATCAAAACTGAAGTGATGCTTGTATGATGAAAAACTTGTGAGCCAGGTTGTCTTCTATTTAACAGATTAAATGCAATGACAAAAAATTTGAAATGCAGGTGTTACCCATAGCCTAATACACCCATGAAGTCACATGTTTCAGGTTCAGAAAAATGCAAAACATAAGTTTACAAACGAGGCATTCTAGGTGAGAAATGTATAAACATTGAGTATTGTGGCAAATTCAGATTTGACATTTAAACTACCTCCTTTCATAATTTCCCAGAAACTGAAAAATACTCTGTTTTTTGTAATGAGTCGTGCTACCATGATCTTCTCATTGACCCATTGCAATTAAATGTCTTGTCTTCTGCATGTGGACTAGAGTGCATCTAAACTTCAAAGGCAATTTTCTCATGTCTGTTTGCCTCATGGTTGATTTCTAAATGTTCTTGTGGTTTTGTTTTTTGTTTGTTTGTTTGTGTTTTTTTTTTGGGGGGGGGGGGGTAGAGGTAAAAAGAGAAATCATTTATACCTGAAAGCTTAGAATCTATTTGAATATCAAGAAAAAAAACAACAACAACTGTATGTATACATATATACGGTTCTAGGAACAGTACCCCCTGGAAAACCACCCTCCGGATAACTACCACCCGGATAATTACCCCCCAGGAATATTCCCCCCTAGGGCAACTACCCCCCGGACAACTACCCTCCAAGGGCAATTACCCTCCAGGGTAATTACCCCCTAGGACAACTACCCCCCGGACAACTACCCTCCAAGGGCAATCACCCCCCAGGGCAATTCCCCCTTAGGAAAACTACCCCCTGGATAACTACCCCTCGGATAACTACCCCTGGATAACTACCCCCTCGGATAACTACCCCCTGGATTACTACCACCCGGATAACTACCCCCTGGATAACTACCTCCCGGAGAACTACCCCCTGGATAACTACCCCCCGGAGAACTACCCCCTGGGTAACTACCCCCCGAAGAACTACCCCCTGGGTAACTACCCCCAGGATAACTACCCCCCGGATAACTACCCCCCGGATAACTACCCCCCGGATAATTACCCCTCGGATAATTACCCCCCGGATAATTACCCCCCGGATAATCACCCCCCCCCCCCCCCGGATGATTACCCTCCGGATAACTACCCCCCCCCCCCCCCCCCCCCCCCCCCGATAATTACCACCAGGATAATTATCCCCAGGTTAATTACCCCCTCCTCCGATAACTAGACCCCAGATAACTTCCACCCGATAACTACACCCTCCGATAACTTCCCGAGGATGATTACCCCGGATAAGCAAGCCTACAACTCCCCCTCCCCTATAACTATCAAGACGAAAATTACCCCAGGACAGTGCACCACGCCAATTACCCCCTGGGTAACTACCTCCCGGGTCATTGCCCCCCCCCCCCCCCATCTTACCTTTAATAAAAAGAATATCATTACTACAGGAAACGAAGTTCTTTGTATTATTTGCCAGGAATCACGGAGATGCCATACTGATACATCATTTTATGAAAACAACATCTTAAAGATTTACGATTTGTATCGTTTGCACTTAGGACAATTTATGTAAAAGCTTAATTTCTCCCTCTGTATTTTGACTCTATGTTCATAAAAAAACTAAGCTGTCTCTTCATATCCTACCCGGTAATCCAGTAAATGTCAATGCCTTTAACCAAACTATTTTCGCTAAATCTGTATTTTCTTTTACTGTTCCGAAATTTCGGATTTCTCTTGATAGTATAGTATAAAAGAAGTTTTAAGTTTGAATGCCTTTACCATTGAACTAAAGACATTTTGAAGAAATGTTACACTTCAGAATGAGTTAAACTTTTTGCAATATTTTTTAACCACAATTGTCTATCGTTTACCACAACTCCATGTAACACTTCTTTATTTTGAGGAGCTTATATCTCATGCCTCACGTGCCCTGGTTTTGACCCATCATCTTCCTCTTCCCTCTCGCTTTTCTCTGTCCACTGTGAAGGTAGTCTATTCCTGTCATTCATAACTCACCTTTCCTCCTTCTCTCATTACAAGGGATTTATCTCGTGTGTGTTCATGTGCAGTGCACTCCCGTTAAAACGAAATGCTCAGGACCTGCAGTTTTTTTTTTTCGTTTTAACGAAATTTCGTTGTAACCGAACAAATATAATATGCAATGTATAACGAAAAGAAGGAAACCACGCATAAAAAATTTTGTTTGTTGAATCCTCATCATACGCTGGAAAGCTATGTGAAATGGGAGAATACCTTTTTAATTTCGTTTAAATACTACATTTTAAAAAGAGCATAAAGTTGTTTGTGTTGTCACACATGTGTAGAAAATGACGGTGTAGGATTTGGTTACAGTTCGCTATTCCAAAGGTTCTTTTCTTACTAAAGTACGTTACTCCGAAGACTCCTTATTCCGAAGTTTCGCCATTCCCGGGATTCCGATGGTTTGTTTATGTGAAGGTTCGCATTTCCGCAGAATCATCATTCCGAAAGTTCATAATCTAGATCAAAATAATATATTGTTCATTTTCCGAAGGTTCGTTGATCTGAAAATGAAATGAGGTTCGTCATTCTGAAGGTTTATAAATCAAAAAAGAAAAAAAGAAAAAGGTTCACTAGTCAGAAAGTCCGTTGTTCCGAAGGCTTTTTCATCCGAAAATGAAATAAGGTTCGTTATTCCGAAGAAATTTTGTTAATGAAAAAAAAGATGAGAAAGGTTAGTTATTTCGAAGATTTATTTATCTTAAGACGATTATAAAGATTGCAATTCTTAAGTTT
The DNA here is from genome assembly GCF_040938485.1 of Diadema antillarum. Classification (NCBI taxonomy): domain Eukaryota; kingdom Metazoa; phylum Echinodermata; class Echinoidea; order Diadematoida; family Diadematidae; genus Diadema; species Diadema antillarum. Next base: position 441,278 of record NW_027272820.1, read on the forward strand.
TGTTAGTGTACTCTCCTTTTTCCACCATGGATTAACGATACTTTTTGTAATGTTCCGATTAACGAACGTTTTGAATTCCTATCATTTTCGGACTAACGAACCGTATAAGAATAAGAATAAGGACCATATTTTATTATCGAATTAACGAACCTTTGGAATAACGCCAAAATGTGCTTAATAACAAACCCTCTTTCATTTCCGAACTAACGGACATTTAGTTGTATCAGAATCTGTGTGTTTTGTATTAAAGGACTTCGGAACAATGAAACAAACCTTATCTGAATTCAAATTATTTTATTACAACAACGCAAGTTCCCCTCGGAAACTGTGCGTGATACACGGAGTGAACATTTAATGATGCGTTCGCTCATGCAGAGACGCTTTAATAATGCTTGTTCCGCTACGCATTTTCGAATGCGATCCGCATTTCGTTATAACGGAGCGCATTTCTTTTGTTTTTCTTTGTCAGTGGCGCTCAGAAAAGACTTCGTGATAACGAAAATTTTGTTATAACCTTCTTCGTTATAAGCGAATTTTGTACCATAGACTTTAATGGCGATAATTTTGGGACCAGAAGTTTTGCTTCGTTATAACGAAATTTCGTTATAACCGTGTTCGTTGTAACGGGAGTGCACTGTATCTTTATTTGTGTACTTCGTCTCTGTCTTAATTTGCTTTCTTTGCATTGTTTCATCAATTTTGTAACTATTTTACTGTTATACCGTTAACGCTCATTTCAGAATTGCCCTACTGCATTATTGGGCATATTAACAACTAGTATATCAAGGATGTGGGAAGAGATTGTCACCTCCTTGGTATGATCACTGCAGAACATTACCTCCCTTGACAATTACTCCTTATTAAAATTAGGCTCCAAACGATCACCCCTCTTACAATAACTCTCCCCCAGAAAATTACGTCTCTCATTGTTATTTTCGAACACATTAGCTATTTGAATTGAAAAAAAAAACCCAACATGTTTTCATATCGTCTGGTTTTGGTCGAGACCTAACTTCAGGTTTTAAACATCTTTTGGGTGAGATAATTAGAAACCCCTTACGAAATATTAAAGAGCATGTTATTCCAAGAAAGATTCAATTTTTTGAGAAAAAAAAATACTCTTGAAATGGCCGGGATAAAACAGAGCAGCCCTATAATGTAAAAAGGATTCTGTCAACTACAACTCTCCCTAGATCTATTCAAAAAGAGGGTGCAGGACAAAAGACTTCGTTAACAACTAGGGGTGTTTTGTAAAAAAAAAAAATACCGTTAAACTCGTAATATTTTACTCTTTCTAATGAGACTAACTTATATTTGAACTGGATTTCCTCTTAAAGTGTCGAGAACATTTAATTTGAAAACTAGCACAATTCTACTTGTATGTAAAACAAGCTGTAATTTTACTCTCATGACAGATTAGGGCACCTTTTGATAAAAGTTGCCAGTTATGACATCTTGTTAGTATCTAATAATTTCAATAAAACCATGGGTTCTGCTTGATTGATAAGCTCGAGTCACTGACTTGTTACCATGGACCTGCTTTGATCGACCTACAACGATTGGTAATTGTGTGGAACTGACAGCTTGTCAGGACTGATAACTTTCATAAAACCGTGCCCGGATCCTATCAGAAATTATGGCTTTATATCGAAGAGTCCCTCGCTAATGTTAAGGGAATATGAATTGCAGTGAAATCAACTCTCCTTTTCTTATGTTTATCGTCTATCATGTGTTATAACGGTAGAAAATAAATGACAAGCCAAAAGAGTGATGACAGTGTAAGAGAAAGGTGCATCTTCTGATATGGTGTTATGAACTTATGGAAAATATACGACGGGTGGTAACTTTCGGGGGGCGGGGAGGGAGGGTTGTCCAGTAGGTAAGTATCAGGAGGGGGCGGGGGGGGGGGGGTTCGGGGTATTGTTAATGGGGGGGGGGGGGGGTAGTAATCCGGGTGGTAGTTATCCTGGGGGTAGTTATCCGGGGAGTAATTATCCGGGTGGTAGTTATCCTGGGGGTAGTTATCCGGGGGGTAGTTATCCGGGGGGTAGTTATCCGGGGGGTAGTTCTCCGGGGGGTAGTTACCCAGGGGGTAGTTCTCCGGGGGGTAGTTGTCCAGGGGGTAGTTATCCGGGGGGTAGTTATCCAGGGGGTAGTTATCCGGGTGGTAGTTATCTGGGGGGTAGTTATCCGGGGGGTAGTCATCCAGGGGGTAGTTACCCAGGGGGTAGTTATCTGGGGGGTAGATGTCCTAGGGGTAATTGCCCTTGGGGGTAGTTGCCCTAGGAGGGTAGATGACCGGGTGGTAGTTTTCCTAGGGGGTAATGGCCCTGGAGGGTGATTGCCCTGGGAGGGTAGTTGTCCGGGGGGTAGTTGCCCTAAGGGGGAATAGACCTGGGGGGTAATTATCCGGGTGGTAGTTATCCGGAGGGTAGTTGCCCAGGGGGTAAGTGCCCGGATACGATATATACATATATATATTGTATATATATATATATATATGTGTGTGTGTGACGGAAGGAAAACTTGCAGTATAGACGTTGCAGTAATGTTCAGTCTTGCCTTTATTCTCCGAGCTTTCGGCTATTTCACTAGCCTTTTTCAAGGGCTTGATGAGACATACTTATTACTTTTTTTATTTCTATTTCTGTTCAAATGCATGCAAATTGGTTGCTATTTTGCTTTTATGTTATGTCTCATCAAGCCCTTGAAAAAGGCTAGTGAAATAGCCGAAAGCTCGGGGAATAAAGGCAAGACTGAACATAACTGCAACGTCTATACTGCAAGTTTTCCATCCGTCACACATATACCAATGATGCAGTACCCACCACGTACGAGGCCAAGCCCGCTTCACATTATATATATATATATATATATATATATATATATATATATATATATATATATATACATACACTCAACAAAAAAAGTAAGTTCCCCCCTAGCATTTTTGGATATATCTCAAAAGTATTTTACAGATTTTCATAATTCAGGCAGAAATAGATAAGGAATTTTATTACTCATAACATGAGTGGCAAATCATTGCCACCAGGTATCATTATTGGTGTGAAAAATGCATTTTATGTCAAAATGCATGAAAACAAAAGTTGCACTGTAGTGATTTGCAGTGACTTTTACACAAATAATCAAACAATCACTCATGATTCTGGACATTTAAGCATGGTTTATTGCATATTTTTCTATCTCTTTCTTTTCATGAGCATACAATGAAGTATTTGATAATTGATATATCCACCATCCATTTCAATGACCAGCCGGCATCTCTTCCTCATACTGTTATCTAAAGTTTGTACTTGGCGCTGCTCAATGTTGGCCCATGCTCTCTGCAAGATGCGCTGAAATTCTTGCAATGAAATGTCATCTTTCACCTTCTTGCTCGCTTTCCGCTTATGATATCCCAAAGATTCTCTCCTGAATTACAGTCAGGGGATCTTGCAGGCCACTCCATACGTTCGATGCCATTTCCCTCAACAAACCGATCTACAACTTGAGCGCATGATGCAAAATGGCCATAGGCACATTAATGTGATCAACCCAAATTGGAATTACAAATCACATGGCTTCTACCAACATTTTCATATTGAAAAGGCTATTGTTTAAAAAGTATGCAGAACATCTGTTTAATAGGGAAGCACATTGTACCTGAAGAAATTCCTGAGAATTGCAAAATTTAAAAAGGTCATTTGCTAACTCACATATGAAATGTATACAATATGCTTCGTATAGTCTGAAGTGCAACTTTTTTTCACATGCATTTTGACATAAAATGCATTTTTTTACACCAATAATGATATCTGGTGGCAATGATATGCCATTCATGTTTCAAGTAATGAAATTCCCTATCCATTCCCGTTTAAATTATGAAAATCCGTAAAATACTTTTTGAGATATATCCAAAAATGTTAGGGGGGAACTTACTTTTTTTGCTGAGTGTATATGTGACCCGCTACAACAGAAGGATCCTAAAGTCGCTGACGGGCGAGCCAAGCATGGCCGAGAAAAATGCTATTTTCAGGCCTTTCCTTTGATCATTTAGCTTCGAAATTTCGGCAGATGATAGAAGATACATTAGACTACAAAATTATGTTAAAAACAGAAATCCGAACGTTTTGACAGATTTTGGTGATCTGACTTCAAACTCGATTTTCTCGGCTCACCCGTCAGCGACTTTAGGATCCTTTTGTTGTAGCGGGTCACATATATATTTAAATATATGTGACCCACCACCACAAAATGACCAATAAATCGCAATGGGACTTTTCAAGTAAACAGCTGAAATAACCAGGTTGGGGTGGAAAAGTCCATTTTTTGTTTTAGGTATTTTCTGAAAGTCCATTTATCGATCTACCACCTGACAAGATTTTAGGGTCTAATGTTTACTAGAAATATCTTAAATAGTTCTTGTCATTGACACACTCCAGCTCATACTTCAGCTCAAAGGGAACCATTCGAAAAAGGCTTGATTTGATCACATTGAAGCTTTGAAACAACTAAGCATAACTCAAAAAGTATACAACATCAGATCTTGAGATTTTAGATTATTTGAGGAGTATGTCTTTTTAAAAGCTGTACCAATCCGTTTAGTCCTTCATAGTGGTTGATAGGGAGATTTGATCCAATCTTTTGCCCCCCCCCCCGACAACAGGACATGGTTCTGCGCTTCTGAATGGTCACAGTTCTTAAGAGCCCGTTTTCTCCAGTATTCTGGTAATTACCCTGTCTGACATCCCTACTTTCTCATTGTATTTTCAAAGGGTTTGCTTTGTCCATACAAGGTGTGTTATATATCATTTTGAAGCTTAGAATCTCAGCTTTTTGACTGTGTTGGAATCTAAAAAACAAAAATTTCCAACTTATTGGTCTTTTTGTTGTGGGTCATATATATATATATATAATTATATATACGTATACGTATATATATATATATATATATATATATATATATATATGTGACCCGCTACAACAAAATGATCCTAAAGTCGGGCGAGGTCGATTATTTGAAAATTGCATGACACAATTCCCTAATCTTTCTGCTTTAAATTGATATATAACACGTCTTATAAAAATAATCGGCTGCGGAGATATCGATGTCTAAAAGAGAGCATATCAAGACGTCTGGGAAATCACTGTTTCGAGAAAAGCGCCCTAAACGTTCTCCTTGCGACGCAATCACAATCAAGAGACACGCAAGTCAGTATTCACCTCCGGACAATAGAAGTTAAGCCCTAGCAACCCCCGAAATGCTCATTCAAACACAGCGTAGGCGGTCTCCTCACCGACCAATCAGTGACCAGGATGTCAGGAGAAGCGGCTAGGCATAGCGCAACCCGCCCGCACGCACCAGTCGACTGGGCAGTGTGCGAGCTTCACGCTTCGGTTAGCGGCAAGCAGCAAACTGACCAATGAGATCACTCTGGTCGTTGTTAGGGGCGGAGCCTATGTGTGGCGCTCAATCCAAATGTTCGAACCAGTTTCTGCTTCGTTGAAACGCCAAAAAAACATGGCCCAGAAAAACGCTATTTTTTGGTCTTTCCTTTCATCATTTTGCTTCAAAATTTCGACAGATGATAGAAGACATGTCAGACTCTAATAATATGTCAAATTCAGAATATCGTAAGTTTTGACCAATTTTGATGCTCTAACTTCAAACTCGATTTTCACGGCTTCGACCGTGCGCGACTTTAGGACCATTTTGTTGTAGCGGGTCACATATACATACATTGTATAATTAAGGAATACACCATTAATAAAAGCAAACTGGACGACATCAAAGATGTCAGTAGTAAATGTTTATGAGTGTATGGCAGTGGTAAAATGTAATGAGAGGAACTGTGAAATTTTGTGTTGTGAAGGTTCCAAATGAAAGAGTATACTAATATTGTCAGTCATACAATGTACCCAGCAAGCTCAAAGCTCCTAGAAAAAAAGCTTGTGTTGTGGACAGTGATGCTAGAGTGCCATGGTGTGAAATATTGTATAGAGAATGGAGATGTTCCAAAATTGTGCTGTACTTTTAACGGAATTCAGACATTTACATGGATACGAACCTGTGAATTCGAAGTTTGTGGATTGGTGCTGCAAATTTAATAAGCATCATGAAATGTGGTACTACAATGTACTAGTAGTAGTAGTCAGCATAATCATTCGTTTTTGGTTCTACATTGTATGAGCCTAGGAGCAGTTGAGCCAGGAGCAGAAACAGTACTTTCTGATCAGAGCACCTTCTTTGCTTGAGATGGGTGGTTTTTGCCTCTTCTTTGGGGGATTCCTTGCTGGCCCACAGGTAGGAGTGTCAAACTAATGGGTTTGTTGTGTGTTTGTGCTTTTGTCTGTGTGAAAATGTAATACATGTATTACACATAAGATGTTAATAGGAGGAAAGGCTAAGGGTCCTCAGTTGCTGATTTGCCATTCATAGCAATTCGTTTAAACTAGCTTGTGGCATGTATAGCTTTTGTCAGTTTTGCTTCGTGTTATAATATGTTTCTTCCTTTACGTGTAAGGAGGGGGATGAAATGCATTATGTTTGTTTGTTTGTTTGTTTGTTTTTTTGCTTTGGCACACAGTCCAAATTATATTTGTAATGATACAATATCAAGCATTTTCAATGCACTGATACTAATTATGGCTTAGTCTTGGCATTACTTGTACTTTCATGTTTCATTGTTCTTAATTTTTAGGATGTGTGGGGAAAAGAGCTATAACAAATGAAACATGATTATTCCTTTCTGAGATATGTTTTTTAGTTGACAATTATGCCAGTAGTTGTACATATCCTTTAGGACCTATCCAGTACATATACTGAGGAACAAAAGAGTCTGCCAACCTGCACATACTGTATAATGTAAGCATATATTGTTTCTCCAGTGTTGCAATATTTCTGTTTCAGCTTTGCAGCTTTTGAAAGACTAAGTTGCTGTTAGTTTTTGTGTGGTTTTTTTTTTTTGGTGCGTGTGTGTGTGTGTGTGTGTTTTTTTTAGTATTCATTGTCATTGAATTCTACATACCAGATCTGTTTAATGACATGTCCCCTTGCAGTGTCAGGATGAACTAAAAACCTTGTTCTTTTGTGGTACAAAAAAAAAATTAATACAGCCAACATTCATACAGGTACTCTTTATGTTGCACACTGCAATGTGATGAAAATAAAACTATATAAAAAGCAACCATGTGATACTCTAAAATGTTTTTGTTTGTTTTACGATAAAGTAAACATCAAATCAGTTTAACCCAATAAGTGGTCTTACACATAATACTGTATGATTGGTCCTACAAACAGTTTTCTATGCGGCGTTACATCAATTATACCAACAACAACCTCATCCCAGAGTGGGAAAGAGAGAATCCGTCCAATGTCATTCCTGCCATCAGTCGCTTCTGCTTTGGTGCCTTTTACGTCAGCCTGGGTTTAGCACTCAACCTTGCCTATCCAGACAGATTCCTCTTGTCCAAGGAATTTGTGGTGGGTGGATACCAGAATTTTATATATTTATTAATTTCTTAAATGTTTTTGTGGATTCTTTCATGGTATTGTGTTAATTTAAGGAGAGTTACTGTATACGCTATACATTTCGCGGGGGTTTTATTTTCGCGAATTTCGCGAGTTGGGAGCTATTCGCGAAATTAACAACACGCGAAAATATTACCTTCCAAAATGAATCCCTCGCCTTGATGATATGAACATTTCAGTACTAGTATACCATGTCACGGCTTACCGAACAGACCATACTGGCTAAGCTTGTTTACGCACGTCCACGTCTACTTACGAATACTGTAGAGAGCCAATCCATTATCGCAGGGGGACCACTCGTCAGAAATCTAGCGCGATGGACTTAACCACTTCAAAAATGTTGAATTCTAACTTACTAGTTCACAGAGTTTGGCAAGTCTTTTTCATGCAGTGTATAACTAGTATCATTCTTATTTGCTGGTAAGTTGAAAATTCACACTTTCTGTGCCACTTCATATTTTCTCTGGTCCCCCAATCGCGAATTTAACCACTCGCAAAAATGTGTGACAGCGGCAATTCGCGAAAATTTATGTACGCGAAAATTATAGCGTATACAGTACTGTATTTGGAAGAATCGATGGAAGGTAGCAATGAAAGAGCTCACCTCATGAAGTCATGTCGAGTGGTGTTTAACATCTGCAGTGTATATTCCTTGACTGAAACATTCCTGAATAGTGTGTAACTCTTAGGACTACTGTATACTGTATATGGCAAGTGCATTAAAAATACTGTGTTAGAAACAGATACCTGGTGCATTGGCCTTCATCATAGGGTTGTTAACAAATCAAGAGAAAGGAAAGGAAGTTTGGAGTTTCAAAGGGACTTGACAATGATTAATCAAAGTGACTATATGCAAAAAGAAAGTAGTTTGTACTGATTTGGTGAATTCTTTACACTTTTAAGCTTGCTTATGTTTTTTTTAATCTTAACATTAATCAAAAATAAATAAATGAATAAATAAATAAATAAATGACAGTACCGGTAGTCATTTTTGGAAGAAATACAAAAGAACAGGAAGACATGCCAGTTCAAAGTTTTCTACAACACTGTCTATCGTACACCTATGGTTTTCTCCCTGAGTGCAGGATACCTCAATATTCTACAAGCTGTTTGTTGTCTACATTTGGGGACAAGCCTACAGAACACGCTATATGGGAGTCTGGCTCTTCACGGTAAGACAGTATAATGCATCGTTCAGACCTTGTTATAGAAAAAACTCAAGTGCATTAAAGGACAAGTTCACGTTCATAGACATGTGGGCTGAGTGAATGCAGCAATATTAGTAGAACACATCAGTGAGAGTTTGAGGAAAATCGGACAATCCGTTCAAAAGTTATGAATTTTTGAAGTTTCTGCTCAGTCACAGCTGGATGAAAAGACGAAGTAAGCTTGTGATGTCACATGAGTGCAACGATATGAAGAAAGAATAAAGAAAATTCAACATATTTCCATTTTTCTCGCGTAACAAAAGAACACTCGACTTCTCTCTTTCAGAAGGCAGGGGGAATAATATTACCCTTAACATACTTCAGTAGCAAGTCGAAGAAATGTGCACTTTATTCAAAAAGTAAAGTTTAAGTATGAAATTCTCATTTCATTTTCTTTATACAGTTGTACACATGTGACATCATACACTGTAGTAGTCTTCTCATCCAGCAGTGACTGCACAGATGCTTAAAATATTCATAACTTTTGAACGGATTGTCCGACTTTCCTCAAACTTTCACTGATGTGTTCTACTAATATATTGCTGCATTCTCTCAATCCTAATGTATAATGGAAGGTGGACTTGTCCTGTAATATGACAAACAGTCAGCAATATAGGCGTGGAATTGGGCACATGAATGTACTTATATATATGGAGTAAGTTTATGATTCATATTTAGCATTAAGTTGATTTTTGTAATCAATTTTATTGCATGATATATATTTTTTGTCTATGTCTTTCGCAAAATACATGTACAATGTATATCAAAATTTGTCTCTGTTATCTGAGAGTGCACAGAGGCTCTGTACTTATTCATCACAGGGAAACAGCAATTGTTCATTGTACAAAAAGCATTTCTGCAAATTTTCTAACTTTAAAAATTATTTTCAAATTTGTACATTTTCTCTGTTTGTTTATCTATTTATTTATCTTTTTATTTATTTATTTATTTTTCTTTCTTAGTACCTTTCAAATGCAATATCCACATGCTGTTTTGTTCTACTGAGAAAAAAAAGAATAGAAGCACGATGTACAGAAACAAGCTTTACGTTGCAATAGAATACCAACAAAATGCTTTAACATGCAGGTCTTGATAGACATGTGATGAGGTTTATTTTGATCACAAAATTATCAAAATGTATATGAAACAGAGAAAACTCATTGCGGTTAAGTGAGAAAGTGATAACTGTTGCAAGACAGTGAAAAGATTTATGGAAGAAGAGACCTCCCAGCTTCCTGTGCCCCTTTGTGGGTCAATTGACTCGACACAAAAGTAAATTTTTCTTGATATGAATGAGACTTCATTGTTGGCAACTTCATAATGAGTTCTCCAGATTTGATACTTGATTATCAGAAATATGAAAACCAGCCCTTACTAAATATTTGCAGCCAGTTGCTTGATGCTCCTGCTTCTATTAACGTTGTTTCAGTTGATTTCTCGATGTACACTGTAGTAGTTTTGCTTCAGGGAGCAGACAGCATTGCAAAAACAGTTTGTGCTGATGTTCAGTAGGACCAGTGAAAGAACAAGAATTGTCCAAGTTGTAACAGCTTCTGTTTCACACTCAGAGTCAAGCAGGAAATGTGGAAACCAAAATGTGAAGGAAGCACAGAATTTAAGAATTGAAATGAGTTTGTCTATTCAGTTATCATTTTCAGATTAATGTTTAAAGTTAATGCTGGCCCAGTTCCGTTCTAATTAACTTCGGACAGTGCTAAAAATATTTTCGGCAAATAGATTTTAAAAAAAGATTAAGATTCCAAATCTTTTGTTCTGGTACGCTTCTACACCAAGAGTTCTCAAGGAGTAGCAGATTGTCACAGAATGCACCCTGCATGCTGTTTTAACTCTGATTTCACATTCAAAAGATAACCTGAAATTGCTTACAGCCACGTTTCACCTGTTCTTTGAGATACTGTAATGCAACAATTTATCGCACCGGCTTTGGGCATATGTTACTTTTACCGCACACTTAAGGATCAAAATATCTGAACAGTTAATTGGATAGCTGAAAAGTACCATGCAGTAATACTAATCTCATACAACTGACATGATGCCTTTCCAATATGGTCGCTGTATAAACATGTTATTGAAAACATGATGTTGTTGGGAACGTACAATATCAGCCAGACAGTCTTGTTTACCTTGATGTCCTCTGGATTGTGCTTTGTTTGTGTGTTTGTCAGGAGGGTGTATGCATAATGAGTGGACTAGCCTACAGTGGCATGGATGAAATGGGTCAGTCCAAATGGGAAGGTAGTGCCAATGTGAAGATCTACAATCTGGAGACTTCTGTTACATTCCGTGACCTGGTAGCCTCCTACAACACTAACACCAACAAATGGGCTGGCAGGTAATTGACATAAAACTAGTGGGCAGTTTCTGTTGTGTTTGACGTTGTCAGACTCAATAAGTTTTTAAATAAAATGTACCTGTATATGCCACATGATGTGACCGTGTCATTTGCAAAGAAGTAGCAGTTAATTAATCCTTTCAGACTATAATGTTAAAGTATATATTTTATATACCTGTGTCAAGGGTCATGTTCATTTTGTTAACCTTTTGACCAATTCAATGAAACACCTATGTCTCCACATGCCATCAGTCCTGTATGTAAGTCAAATTTTCTTCAGTCTATTTGCAGGCCCTTGTTGATTAGCACTCACAGAATGATTGCCTGCTCTGTTCAAAGTTGCCTCTTGAGTGGGAAAGCAGGCAAGGGCCAGCGCACGTAGATTCCAAGGGCCCCATGAAAATCAGCTATACTCGTATTGCATTCCATTGTCTTGGCTATTTCTTATGTATATATTTGTTTTTAAAAAAAAAACAACACTTGGGCATCCAACAAACTATGACCTTGACCTTGAGAACTTACACAAATATTCAAGCATAGCGAACGCATGATTGTATGAAAGAGATGAAAGAAAGAGATTGATTAAAATACAAGTCCTGTCCTCCCATGCTAATGCATGGTTATTGTGCTATACATATGATATGAGAAATTTCATGTTTGGGACGCATGACATTAAAATGTCCTGTGGCAGGATAAACATTAGTCCAAGTTTTTAGCATTTTGCATAAGGAGATGCGGAAGACTTTCGGCTCAAAAGTCAGTCAGGCCAAGGCATGATTTTTCTCTGTGTAGAAATGACCACAGAAAATATGGATTGGGGGTGGGGGTTGATACATTCAAACACACATTCACAGGTATATCTTGTTGACATGAATACAGTGCCACAAACATATAAGATGTTCAATCATATTATGTCTCTCTGTTGCTAGATGCATCTACAAGAGATGTCGTTTCCTTGGTAACCGTCAACTGTCCCAGGTCATTACTCTGATGTTCCTAGCCTTGTGGCATGGGATCTACCCTGGCTACTTTCACTGCTTCATGGGTGAAATGTTCTGCATCAATTTTGAGGAACAGGTATTGCAAATCCTTGTCTGAACATTGTGTTGATAGTCTGTAGTCATTTCTTCATGCATGTATCTTTGTATGTCTTCCATTTAAGACCAGCAGCTTTTTTCTTTCTTTCTTTCTTTTCACAACTGTGTAGTCAGGTCTTAATCATAGGATTAAAGTTTACATTTACAGATGTCAAAATGATGGTAAATGGCATGGGAAAACTAATTGTGTACCAATTTTCATACAAATATTGAACACTTTCTATTTCTTTTATTGATTGGTTACTTTAGGAATTTTAAATTGAGTTGTAATCTTTGTAAAGTTGTCATAATCGACTTTGTCTTCTGTTTATTCCTTCTTTGGGGCAGGTTTATACAATGTTTTTCAATTTGTACAGATAGCCTCATTTTTTTTTTTTTTTTTTTGGGGGGGGGGGGTTGTTGTTGCAAGAACAAACACTATTCTTCACAAATAATGATAAATTTCATCATTTATGAGACCCTGCACTTATAGTTATCATTGATTGTATGGCATACAATGAGGGGGCATCACAGGGTGGATGCATCACTACAGGGAGGCTGCATCAATATCTGTTATCTTGTTTTTAAATGAATGCCACAAGTTCCTTTAATATTTTGAATGTGTGCAAATTGTGTATACAGTGTAGTTCCCCCGACTGCATCATTGAGAGCAAAGTTGTCTGTTCTTCAACCCCCAGTGGCAGATGGTGTGGAGAAAGCTGGGTCTGTCTGGACTGTGGTCAAACCCCATTCTTGCCTTCCTTATGTCTGTGTTCTGCAGCGTCTTCATCATGACCAGCTTTGCCTACTCGCTGGTCAGCTTCCAGCTGGCACATTTCAGTTTGTTCAGCCAGGTATGAAGTGATCCCTTATACTTGTCCTTTCCTACACTAATCATGTGTCTGCAGTGCAAAGAGTCACACAAAACCCTGGTTGGATAAATAGATAAATGATATTTAATGGGATATTCATGTCCCACAATCAAACAATTGAATTGTACATGAAATTGCAGTTGATAAAAGACAGTACAAAGGGGTAAAATGATACAATGATAAATGCTTAAAAACATGGAAATTGATTAAAGACAGGAAAACATACACACAAATATGTAAATGTGTAAAACAAAATCCAATTTGGGTAATTTAGCTAAATGTAATTCTCATTATTTCATTGCAACAGGTGTATGCATCCATGTACTATGTTGGACATGTGTGGTTCATAGGATGGGCACTGCTCTTTCCCTTTCTTATCAAACCACTGCTTGGAAAGGAAAAGTCAGCTTAATAGTAAGTTCATTTAACATTTTATGTTTGCTAGGTTGATGCTTTGTATTGATACATCATACAGTGTAATCAATGTAATGTAGAGTGATATATTGCTGGCCTCTGCATGTACCCAGTCACAACCTCCATGTATGTTTGTTTGATAAGATGGTCTATACCTACAATTAAGTACAGTGCAGCCCATGCTTTACAATTTCAATACATTAGGTCCAATAATCTTTAACCATCAAAGGATAATGAAACCCAAATATTTGCTGGTTTGTGGTCTGAGTAGATGCAGCAACTCTAGTAGAACACATAAGTGAAAGTTTGAGGAAAGTTGGTCAATCCATTCAGAAGTAAGTTTAAGTTGGTGGTGCATTGCTAATGAGAAGATTACAACATTTTATGACATTACACTTGGACAACAAATATGAAGAAATTATAGAGAAAACACCGCATATTCAAAATTTTCTAGCAAAATGAAAGAGCACTTGTCTTACCTGTGAAAGCACACAATGTTTCACTTGCCATGTTTCAGTAACAAGTCAAAAAAGTGTACATTTTCTATTTTCTTAATCTTTTTCTATACATGACACCACAAACTGTAGTAGACCTCTTATGAAGTGATGATGGCACTGAAACTCTAAAAATTCGTAACTTTTGAACTGATTGTCAGATTTTTGTCAAACTTTCACTGCTGTATTCTTCTAATGCTGCTCAGCATTCACTAAGTGCACATACATGTATAATTATAACAGTCAGGCAATAGTCATGCACAAAATTTATGTACATGATAAATTTTGTAAATGCCCGCAGTATTAAATCCTTCTCTCTTGTCCAAGATATCATAGCCTTACTATTGATATTTCATTAACATGTTTTTAAAGCAAAACAGGTCAATAAACATTTTATGACTAGTGGTTCCCCTTACAGTTTCAATTAACTAATGGTTATTTCAAAGAATATCTCAAAAAAGCTGGCTCTAGTCACTCAACATTGTTACATGACATTCTTTTCAGTTTGTGTACATGGAATACTGTTAATGTGGATATTTTCTCCTAAGTAATTTTTGGCACTCAGCTTGGTAAGATAAATTTCTTGGTTTTTTGATACCACGAAATCAGGACATTAATTGCTGGAACAAATGACATACACATTCTTTTGTATGTGTGCTAGCTTCTGGTTGTGCAAAATGCATAATAATTTCCACTTTTACAGTAGTGCCGTGAGTGACTCTGCCTATATATGAATAGGTCTGAGAATCACAGATTCTGGAATCATTTTTTATTTTTTTGTCTGCACCCACATAGCGCGGCTTGCCCAAAAAAACACCACCTTTCTCTTTGTGATGCCATCAACAATAAATCCATCTTATATATAAGGCATCATAACACAAAATATTATGCACCTCGCTGCCTAATGCACCAACTCACAAAAGCAAGCTACTTGTAGGTCTTAGAACTGAAATTGAATGTCCAAGGCAGAGGAACTTGAATTATTTCTTGAAATACATCTCTCTCTTTGCCACAAATATCTGCATGAAGCAAACCTACAGTTTGATAGAACAAGTGTGGTAGTCAATTAGTTATATTAAGTAATGCCAGCTTGTGATATTGGAATAATGCCATGTTAGATAATTGGCCAACATCTTATTTGAATTAACCTTTCCAAGTACATACAATTTTCACTAAAAATCGCTTCATGTGACTAGAGAAACTCCAAACGACTTTTCTTTTTAGTTAGTAAGTGCTCCTGGAAGTGTAGTTAAAGGTCGCGACACTGTCACTTGACATGAAGTAATGTACCAGTTGGTATGTGTACTTGCCACTTGTTTGTAGCATTTATGCAAAAGGAAGTGAAAAAAAGCCTCCATATTAAAGATTAGATTTGATTTCTTGCACAATTATATTTACCCCTGCTGGCATTGGTTTGTTTGTCTGCCTGTCTGTTTGTAGAATATCTCAAAAATGTGTAGAACAAATCTGGATGAGACTTACAGGAAAAGTTGATAAAAGGCACAAGGAACAGATGATTAAATTTTGGTAGTGATCAGGACATTTTTAGGAAGTTTGAACTATTCTTTATCTTTTGACAATTAGGGTCAATGAACTTGGGAGTTCAAGCTGTGCGTATTTGAGGTTTGCATATATGCGTACTAAAGCACATACTCTGCTCAAGGCGCCGCGCAGCAGGAAGCTGAATCCCATGAGGTAAACCTAGGGTTTCTGTATCACTGGGAAATTGGGCGATTTTCAGCGAGTGGAAATGAGCTGTTTGGTGAGGTCTGCACTCTCAGAGTACTATTCTTGCGTAAAAATAATTATCAAATTTCAATCTAAAGGGTCTGCTATTCCGAGTGGCACATTTATGTCTAATGTTTTGTTCATTCATCACCATAGGAAATCATTGCCTGTGTGTGTGTGTCTCTCTCTCTCCCCCAACTTGGTCATCTGTGTTTGGTAGCTCTTTCCATGTTTTGAGAGCACAAATGGAGAAATGGATATTGAATCTGGGATTGTCAAAAATTAGCACATCCATTAATTGATAAGTCAATGGGGTAATTGCTACTGTTAGTAATTGTATGTTTACCTGAAATGGCATTGTTCTTTTGTAGTGGACTTCAGGATTACGTGCCTATTTATATCCATTTCAATAAGCATAATATTGTGTTTATGGGTCATTCCTGCAATGCTGGATTGAGTGTGCAATTCTAATATCCCCATATAATGTATACCATTGTGTCTTTTTCTTCTTTCAGAGCTACCTTGGAAGCAAAATCACGGTGAAAGAGAATCAGCTGCAGCCTAAAATTCATAAAGTGCAGAATGGCTTTCAAAAATATCTTTATATTCATTTCATTGTGTAAGAATTATATTTCAAAAAGATTATATCAATGTTATTTCTTTTCTTTATGAGAGACATTTCTATGAATTTAAATGTTTATGAAATCAGTGTGTTTTGACATATTTTATTTTTAATGAAGAGACAAAGTATTATTAGCAAGAAAAATACATGATATCTATTCATTTAGGGAAGCATATTTCATGGTTATACACATGCATTGTATGTTGTACACACTCTGTTGAAGTTTGTCAAAGGTGCATAATGCATTTCTCAGTTCGAGTATATATTTTTAAGAAGAGTATTTGGCTAGATTAAGATGTAAGAAAAAAGTCTTGCACACATTCAGTATTATTCTTCTGGCCAGAAATGAAAGAGTCATTCATTGCATACATTTTTAAGTGTGATTGCTGCACCACTTGGTTGTAGGCAACAGATATTTCAATACAATTTACTTACACATACATGTACATGTAATGTATAACAAATCTTTTCTTATTTGCTCTGAAAGGATTATGCATTTGATTTTGAAGTGTGTCCCCTCTGCTTACATGGTTTAAGTGTACTTGCGATTTTCATGACCCAGCTAGTGTCCACGTCTTCCACTGAGGATCATGGTAGACTTAGGCTGCGTTTATCATCTTTCCCCTGTTTAAATGGCTTTCAAAAGCCGTTTCCAAAGCCCTTTAGAAACGGCTTCCAAAATAGTTGCATTTATCAACTCTTCGCGAACACGATAACTGGCCTGTCACTGCACAGCTGCATTGCGCAATTCGACGCGAGGAGAAGAGGTCATATAAGGCGTGCATGGTTCGTAACTGCAGTACAAATCCGTTTCAAAACAGCTATGCGTTTATCTCACTTCAAAAGGCTTCTAGAAACAGGTTTCTGGAAACCTGTTTAGGAAACCTGTTTCGGAAAGTACAAATTTGCGGCTTTCGAAAAGATTTTCCGAAAAGGCTTTCAAAACAGCTTTGCGTTTATCAGCTCGTAAAAATTCCCTGAAAGCCATTTGGAAAACCTGTTTCTGCCGAGAAAAAGAGTTGATAAACGCTCCCTTATACACGTCGGTATGGCTGCGTTTATCATCTTTCCTCTGTTTAAACGGCTTTCAAAAGCCGTTTCCAAAGCCCTTTAGAAACGGCTTCCAAAATAGTTGCTTTTATCAACTCTTCGAGAACACGATAACTGGCTTGTCACTGCACAGCTGCATTGCGCAATTCGACCTGAGTAGAAGAGGTCATATACGGCGTGCATGGTTCGTAACTGCAGTACAAAGCCGTTTCAAAACAGCTTTGCGTTTATCTCGCTTCAAAAGGCTTCTAGAAACAGGTTTCTGGAAACCTGTTTAGGAAACCTGTTTCGGAAAGCACAAATTTGCAGCTTTCGAAAAGGCTTTCCGAAAGGGCTTTCAAAACAGCTTTGCAATTATCATCTCGTAAAAATTCCCTGAAAGCCGTTTGGAAAACCTGTTTCTGCCGAGAAGAAGAGTTGATAAACGCACCCTCAAGCTGCGTTTATCATCTTTCCCCTGTTTAAACGGCTTTCAAAAGCCGTTTCCAAAGCCCTTTAGAAACGGCTTCCAAAATAGTTGCTTTTATCAACTCTTCGCGAACACGATAACTGGCCTGTCACTGCACAGCTGCATTGCGCAATTCGATGCGAGGAGAAGAGGTCATATAAGGCGTGCATGGATCGTAACTGCAGTACAAAGCCGTTTCAAAACAGCTTTGCATTATCTCTCTTCAAAAGGCTTCTAGAAACAGGTTTCTGGGAACCTGTTTAGGAAACCTGTTTCAGAAAGTACAAATTTGCGGCTTTCGAAAAGGCTTTCCGAAAAGGCTTTCAAAACAGCTTTGCGTTTATCATCTCGTAAAAATTCCCTGAAAGCCGTTTGGAAAACCTGTTTCTGCCAAGAAAAAGAGTTGATAAACGCACCCTATGTTAGATGTCTACATGTTAGTCCAACACTGTTTGTAGATCCAAGAGAGACCCTTGTCATCCCTCTTCTTACGTTTCTTTGAATAGTGAAAAGCTTGTGAGGGATATGAAACAAATATCAACTGCTTTCTTTCTCGTCATGATCAAAACTATTTACCCGCGGGTGATTTCTTAACAGTGCCATGCCCTTTGACTTCGTCTCTGGGCATAGCACTGTTGAGAAATCATCTCTAGGCAAATGGTCTTAACCATCCCCCTTTGAAGTAGTCGATATTTGTAAACTGGTATACTTGTACTATGAATCTGTACTCTGCATGATGTACTATGATATTTACTGGTATTTTTGACAAAGTGATGATGGGAATAAAGTCTCACCCATTTTTGCACAGGATGCATAGCTAAATTCAGAATTAGATTCATATTAGTAAAGTTACCCAAACTAAAATCTTTATTCTCATAATACCATTCGGTATCATTCAGCAAATGAGTTTTGACATCAACACCTGAATGCAAAGGCAATGATTTTGCAAAGTCTCTGATGGTTTACCAATGTTCTTCTCCAGATTCTACAACATATCATTCATACTTTGTGACTTGTGATCACATTAATCATGTGATCAGACCTGCAGTAGTCATGTCAGGCAGCAGCATATCAATATGGTAATTCTTTAGGATGGGGACTTCTGTCTGGATGTGTAGATCACATAAAACTATGTAGATTTTGCATCCGAGATTGTGTACATGAAAGTCATGCAAATTGACAGCTCCCCATTGTACACAGAATGGAGACAAACAATTTATTGCACCAGCAAACACAAACATTTACAGTACTAGCTGGACTGTGCACATGTAAAATGGAGAAAATGGTAGCATTCAAAATGTGATTGTACCATCCATATCAATTCTATAACGCTATAAATGACCATGTGTTTATCCAATACAGGGACAGGGAAATGCAGCTGAAATCCTTAATTCTCAAAGAAAAATTCAACATTGAATCCATACGTTTTGTCTTCTTGCCCCAACTTATTTTGTGATGCTGTGTCATTCGTATGCTGCTAACTTGGCAGAGAGGAGCAATGCTGCACTAGGAGACTTGTTAGATTTTTCAGTTTTTGGTATTTTTTCTTCTTCTTTTTTTCTCTCTTTTTAGTACACAAGTTTGGTGTTCACCTATATATGTCATTCATTTGATGTGTATTCAAGATAATTGCAATCACTCCTTCATCTATTTCAAATACAACATGATGGATTGAAGAAAAAAAAAGCATGTGTGAAGGTCTGCATTCTGTTCCATAGTAGGGGTCTCCTCTTGGAAGAGATTTTCACACATTGTGAACAATCTGCATGAATTTGTGAATACTAAGCCAATACAGAGTTCAAACACGTGACTGTTTCATCTTTTTGTACTGTATGAGTGATCACACTTTGACAAGAAGTTCTTGTGGTAGAATGCAAACTGTATTGATTGTGAGATCTATAGCCATGTAGTAAATATACTCAGGGTTGACTGTGGCAGAATATGGACAGTTTGAAATCCCACTTCACGAGTCAGTGAGAGCCATCATGGCCATATTATTGAACAATGTTCATATTTGGTAGCCACAATGCAGACAATGTCGCAAAAGACCCTTAATTCTGAATGGCAAGGCTTGAGCTGATCCAGAACTGAAAAATCAAGTAGTTATTTATCTGCATTCACATTACTTACTTTATATCGAAAGTACATTGTTTACATACTAGTCCTTGTCACAGACCATTGAGCCCCTCCCTTTGTTTAAAACCAATTTATTGGGTATTGAGGCTTGATGTGCCTTCTCTTACACGAGTTTGAATACCTGTTATTTAGTATTATGCAATGTCAGGAACCAGTGATAGAAAAATTAACATTATGATGGTGAGCTTATGCGCTACAGTGCACTCCCGTTATAACGAACACGGTTATAATGAAATTCCACCAATACACAATGAAGTGAAAATTCAGGCCGCAGCACTATCTACTCTATGTACTTTTATGATTTGTTCGGTTATAACAAAATTTCGATATAACAAGAGAAAACTGCCATTCCTGAGGACCTCGTTATAAGGGGAGTCTACTGTATTTCTATTTATGGAACACCAGTGCTGAGAAAAATATTTGTGTTAATAAATCTATACTGGCATGTGCTTGAATGATTTCCTTTTCAAGATATTTGTTGTTATTCAAACATCATTGCAATGTCATGATGTAATGTAAGGTACAATATGTTGCTGTATATTCATGGATTATTCTACACGATTAAAAATTTTGCAGATTTTATCACTAGCAAGTAATGCAAGTGACCTACACACAAGAATCACTTTATTGGCAATATATGAACTGATTTTAGACTTATTTTACTATTGTTCATGTGATTTATATTTGGTATATGAGCATATCAGTCTTTCCAAAGAGCTTCTTTATCTTTTCTTTCTTTTTTTCCACAGTGATATGTCTATTTGGGTGCATTTAGTGCCGACTTTTCACTAATGGGATATAATTGAGGCCTTGTGTGAAATGCAGTGAAGAATGCTGTTTGTGAATGTATTGGTTTTCACATTTACAATACATGTATATTTAGATGTTGTGACACATGTGCAGAACCAAGATGGCTTCATTTATTTCATGAATTCTGAAAATTATCAAAATCATTTAAAAAAAAAAACTTTTGTAGCCAACTTGAATGTTTGATCCACGATAAGAAATGAAGAGCAGAAAAATTCAGTGCTATATAGAACAGGACCAATTCAAGTCTTAGAAACAAAAGGAAAGAAGAGAAAAATAGAGCAAATCATGCTCATAATGATGTAATAATATCTTTCAGAATACCATAAGGGGGTGCTTCTTAGTTTATGTGTGACAGGATTATCCAGAGTTCCATCTACACATAAACATGTACATTGTACTGTATATCTCTGTGTATGCTGTAAAGATATTACATGTACAATGTATTGCACACACACATTATATCTTTAGGTGACAGCACCCTCATTGTTCTGACTTCATAGACCCCCAAGAATAATGTCCCAGAAGCTCTATCTATCTTTAAATAAAATGTTTTCCAAGCATGCGTCTATTAGAAGCATTCTTCACTACGACCCGTTTGTAGCGTGAAGTTGTCAAGAAATTTTGCTCATATTGTGTGTATTTTTATTTTTCCACATTTTGATCTGACAGGGCAATCACAATGGCATTAAGTTTTATTGATACATGTAGTTGCAGCTGTGGTTTGTGTGTGAACACTTTGAGTCATATTTGATGCAAGCAATCATTTCAGAGGTGACTGTAGACATTACATGAAAATTTGTTGGACCACCGTATGTGTCAGGACATTTCCATATCTGACCCTCACTTTGAATGGTACTGAAGTATACTATATTATTAAAACTGATTTTGAGTGTTTTTGATCCAAGCTATTTGTGTCCTTGTCATTTTCTTACATGTATATGATGAAAAATACAATATGCATAGCAAGGTGTACTTATGTGCAATTCAGCTCCATGTTCAAGTCTGCTCTCCTAATTAGAGTCAAATTAAACAGATTGGTAGAGATTTCATCAAGATGAGATGTAAATTAGAGTGATAGAACTTCAAATTTTTCACAAAGTAGTGAGATGGGTATAAACCACATGCTGCAGTATGAAAACGATGCAAGATAACGTCATGGCCTCATAAGTCGCCCATTGACCCACCGAAATCTACATGTATTTTCATGTGTTGCTTTCTTGACATAGACTAAAAAGGAACTGTAGATGTTGGCGACTTTGGCGACTGGTATGCCTGTTCCATATCCCATTATTCTCCCATTAGGCCTACATCTTGACATTGTAAGAAGATGGTTTTATATGATTTGACAGACCTTTGACCATTGACCGTTGACCGCATAGCCTACAATTTTCTCCAAATAGCAGGGAGGTGCACCTCCCTGCAAATACATTGTAGTCACTATCTGACATAATACGTATAAATGCACCAATTTTCACATGAATACTTTGAGCCACTTTCAAAATATTACAAAGTGAATTGTAAAATGTTAACATTTTCACTTGACCTTTCACCCCTTGGACACAATCTTTCCATACAGAATCATTCTGTAGTAATGTGTGTATGCATATGTATCTCTATGTTAGTGTCATGAAAATACCTTCAGGCATATTGCAAAGACACGGGAATAATTATAGTCAAATGTTAGAATTTGATATACATACACGTGCAAAGTTTCATTTGGGTACCTCAAACGCTTCTTAAGTTACACTGTACATTGTACTTCGTTCAGAAAATCGATTACAGACGTATATGTAAGGACGGACGGACATCCCGAAAACATTGTCTATTGCGACACTTTGCGGCGAAGGCATAAAAACTTGAATGTGTATTCGTCAATTTTTTGTTTTGTTGCAGTGAAGTAGCACACAGTGGCAGAACTACTAGAAGTGGCAGGGTGGTTAAAAAACCAGTGCGTTTTACAATGTATTACAATGTTATTGTGCTAAACACAACAATATATAGTTTATAGTGTTTTTTTTAATGAATTCACGATTCAAACATTTATATTCATTATTGTAAATGTGTTCATTTTTGTACACGTTTTCATTGTTGTGAATGTACTCTTGTTGAGACTCTCATACTCCCGATCGGGGGTTCAATACAATTAAATAAAATCTTACAAATCTTATGATACATACAATTTCTATAGCGCCATTTTCCATTCTGATTGAATGCTCAAGGCGCTTTACACCAAAGCAAAAAGACTGAAAATACATATAGGTACCTACCGTAAAAGAAGAAGACGAAAAAGAAGACATGAAAGTGTGTCTTCAAAACGCACTGTCATACAAATAGGATTTTAAGTGAATTCCAAAGTGTTGGACCAGCGTGAGCGAAAACTCGTTCCCCCAAAATTTCCTAGAAAGCGGAATATTATTATGTAAGAGACCAGAAGTTGAGGATCGAAGAGTTCGTGTATAGGTTGATATTGACGAAACAAACCCAACGTGTACATGCATTGTAATCAGGAGCTGTTCCCTCAATAACATGATAAACCAGAAGAAGTATCTTAAACCTAGAACATGTACGCTCCTTTATATGCAACCAATGAAGACTCTGTAAGATAGGGGTTACATGACTGCGTTTGCTTGACAAAGAAACAATGCGTGCAGCGGCTTGTAATTGGCCAATTTGTGAGTTTGGTAAATTGAAAAGCAAACAATTACCGAAATCAAAGCGTGAAGAAATTAGTGAATGAACAATTTTTTTTTTTTCTGTTGCAGAGCGAGTCAAGTACTTTGGAATGAAACCAATTGATAACGGACTGATTTAGAAATGTTGGTGACTTGATCAGACATAACCATGTGAGAGTCAAACATAACACCCAGATTTCGACATGACTTTGACAGAGGGATATCGTTACCTACAATGGAAATGGAATTGATATCCAGCTTGTTCAAGTGAGATTTAGAACCAAAAAGAATGAATTCACACTTGCTATGGTTTAAAAGCAATGAGTTAGACCTCATCCAAGCATCAATATCAATGACGGAATTTTCTAGACTGCGCAGTGCATGGGATGCTTGGATTTGATGGGGTGGAAAAGATACAAAAACTTGTATATCATCTGTATATAAATTATACCGAACAGAATGACGTTGAAATATTTTCCGCAGACCGATCAAATGAATAGAAAAAGAGGGTGGGCCCGCCAACAGAGCCTTGAGGTACACCACAGCCTAATGGCTTTGAGGACGATGTGACACCGTTCAAGAACAGACTGTGAATGGTGTGATAGGTATGATTTAAACCATTCAAGAGCCTGTCCCTGGAGAGGGGGGGGGGGGGGGGGGGTAGGGGATTTACCTCCTCCCCCTTGGGCTGCAAAGTGAAAATGTGACCAGATATACGCCATTATGTGCGCAGACCCATACAATAATATTATGTTCCTAGCACTCTTGTCTATCGGGCAGTGACAGACCTTTTTGTTTGTTTGTTTGTTTGTTAACATTAGTGTTTGTTTTTTGCTTGTCATAACCACAGTAGAGAGTTCTGTGGTCATAACTCATCGTCATTGGGTCACCCCCCCCCCCCTTTAGCAAAAAGCTAGATTCGCCCTTGCACTGATTCCTAAATCACGAACAATCATAAATTTATGGTGGAAAAGTTGTCGGTTAGGAAGATCTTCGTTATTCCTAAGATTTGTTGATCCGAAAATTATATTTCAAGGTTCGTTATTTCGAAGGTTCGTTTATCCCAAATTTAAATAAGGTTCGTTATTCTAGAAAAGTTTAGTTTTTCCGAAAATGAAGGCTTGTTCCGAAGGCAATTAATCTGAGACGTCTCCAAAGGAGGTGACAACTTAATTGTTGGCCCGGAAGTTGCGGGACCCCCCACCTTGCGGAGACGTATACTTCTAAACATCATCGCTGGTAGGTCGCCATATAAGGTCTCCACAAGGTTGCGGAGACGTCGGGCCGCGGAGACGTCGCGGACAAAATACGTCTCCGCGACGCGGCCACAACTGACGAAGGCGTCCTCGAGGCCAGCTGTATGGAGACTGGAAAAAGTCTCCGAAAAAAGGCGAACATGTTCGACTCGCCGGAGCCCCGCCTGGTCCACAGGCCAATAAGATACTAGTACTCAATGGATCAATTATAATGGAGGAGCTGAAAAAAAATAAACAAAAGAAGCTTTACCTTAAACTTCTGTTCTCCAGCTGTCCATCACGGTGTCGGCTCACTTTTCCAGTCGGTGGCCGAATACTCTTGCCACTGCAGGGAATTCCTCGCACTCACGGCTAGAACTCCTCTCAGATCATTACAAACATCTCTTTCTTGTTGTCCGCCGAATGTCATCAGTGGTATTAAGGATCGAAACGATCGCCCCAAACTCATACTCATTGATGGAATAACAAAATATCGCGCATTGTAAAACTGGGCTTCTTGCAGGCCAATGTTTCTGCAGCTCCTGTAATTCTCTCCGTGATAGAAATTCTTGATCAGTCACTCTTGGTGTTTCCGAGTTGTGAGGGATGTGACCCTATATTTTGAATGTAACGGCCTGCTGGATACTGTTTCTGAGCTCTGTCGAGTTCGGGAAGGAATTAAGTGTGGAACATCATAATGTATGGGACCTCCTTCACTATTACAAATCCTAGCAGAAAATGATCCAGTAAGCATCGTGGCATAAACTGCACACCAAGCACGCAAAGATAAGTCGATTAACGTTCTTTGCAATTATACACGTCGTACTGTAGATGCTGGGCGTATTGTCTTCAGAAGACCAAGTAGTGATTACGTTATATTATGTTTTGTGGCAACATGTCCATCTGCACCTACATGAAACCAACTCTCACCTGACATCAGTAGAGATATAGATATCTGCGCATTGTTCAAATGAATTCCGGCCTGGCGCCAACCTCCTCGCAAAATCTGTTAGTGTAAGACATGCTGCACCGTCTCGAGATGATGGGGTGCTATTCATGAAAGTACTGTCCTACTATAATGACCCTCACAAACACGTAGGAGATGTCTCCCAGTTGTTCAGAAAGTCTGCAAAATGATGTGGTGTTTCAATCCTCGAGTACTTATTGTACCAATGACTGATTAGTCATTAGTTCAATATTTGCATTCATGTGTTCATGTGAGATTATATTCCGTCTTCGGTCAGAACTGATCTTCCACCACATTTGTCCCTTTGCACCTGCATGAACTTGTTCAGACAGGGAAGTGGATCTCTTTCCACCTGGTTCACAGCATTTCAAACAGACTGTCGTGTCGTGAGTAAAATAACTTGAAATCTTCGAGTCACAATAGCCGCGGCCACACTGACAAAAGATCGCAAAGTTTATAAAAGATCCTTTTGCCAGTGTGACCGCGGCTAATGACACCTTGATTAGGCACAAAACGAAATACCAGAAAGATAAGGTAAATAGCATACGTAGTCTCCCGGATTCACACTACCATCCGGTGGCTTTCCTTACAAGTTATGCATACCTCCTTCGTCATGAGCTTGTCCCGAGGTTGAAAAAATCTGCATTTTATCTTTCACACATAAACACGCAATTAAGTCATTGAAAACCAGCAAAAATGGATTATAGGTTTGCTTACGTATTCAAATACTATTCATTCTCGTATTCAAATACTATGTATTCCTTTGAAACGAAGGCCAAGAGTAATAACCAGAAAGAAGCAGGTGAAATAAATAGCTTGATACCAGGTCGGCAGAAAAATGTAGCCATATATCCGAATGCATTAGAAACCCGCTTATTGCACACAGATCACAGCTTTTACTCTTGAAAGCTGTCTTCATATCTAACACTGAAAAGTAATTATATAGTGATACACTCATATCATTACAATTTTGAACGATGCGTCTGCAACAAGGTCACCACTCCCAAGCTGAACGCTATTGACCTTCATACTGTGTCTATATGTCATGTGAAACAATACTCTTTTCGAAATACAAAAATGTATGTGCAATTAGATGAATAGATTTTCGTGTCGGGTAACAGCATGCATCCTACACTGCATACAGGGACAAATAAAGCTGTCCGACTTGTGTGTGGCGGTGAGGATACAGTCGATCTCTCCTCTCCTGCGTTAATACGTACAGGAATACAATGTTCTTGATGGATAAAGATGATAATGACAACAATGTGAGACATCGTAGAATTGATGAAGTTTCACGCTTAAAGCAAATACAATGTACTAGGTTAAGTCTCCCTGTAACATGTTTAGTGATCTACAGGCATTATTTACCATACAATGCAGATGAAACAAAAACCCAGCTTTATGTGTGGTTCAAAATAGATGTAAAATGTGAGTTAGGGATAGAAACAACCAATGTAAAAACGTTAATCATTATAATAAATGATAAGTATTGTTAAATATATAAAATGTGAACAATAGTTTATTGTTCGTGGTTTGTTGAGAAAAATAGTGATATCACGTTTCAGGCTTTACTGCAATTTTGTTTATATGTTAGGATGTTTTGTGATGCAACTGACCTACACATATTATGCATCAAATTAATGTTACAACTTGATTTTTGTTTTAATCACTGCTCCCAATGGTTAACAATACTTTTCAGTCGTCACACCGCTGGGACCGGAGAAAATCTGTCGACTTGCGCGAATGTCGACTTAATGCGCTGCACGCGCTTTTAACACCGAGATAGTGTTATAATCAGTCATCGTTAGTTGTTCATAAACACATGTATGGTTGTAGGATGACATGACCTTTGAAATAAATGGAATAATAATATAAAAAAAACAACTAGACTTGGAATTTGTCAACACTGACAAATTAGGTAATCCGATATATTCGGAAATAAATGTTACGACCTTTGACCCTAATTTACCTAGAAAAGACAGTGTCTGATGAAGTAGTTGTTATTTTATGAAAAGATGTACTTGACATGGACTAAACATGTGCAAAATGTGGGGGTAAAAGGGCGTATTTTTCTTGAGCTATTGCAAAGAAAGTCACCGAAAGAAAGACATATCTCCCGACATTGAAGCTAAGCGTCAATTTCAACCAGGTCTTTGGACGTAATCCCGACTTTCAATAAAAAATATGAATCACATGAACAATAGCCCAAAGTTTCATCTACAACATATTAAAATCTGGGAGAAATTCAGTGAAGGATAAATTAGCTAGTGCTCGATAAAGACAGTCATGTCATTTTTCATTTCCAGAAAAAAATGTACTCCCATAGAGATAATACCTCATTTGCACAGTCAAAATGGCGTCCGACCAAAGCGTCGTTATTTTACAAAATGATCCATCTATCGAGGTCCATGTGTGTGCCAAATATGACGGTGATACCATATACACTAATGAGATTACAGAATGAAGTATATTTGACCTTTGACCCCACTTTACACAGCCAAGATGGCATCTGAGCAAAAAGTTATTTTGTGAAATGATTCTTGCAACATGTTCCTCACGTGTGCAAAATATGGGAAAGACAGGACGTGTATTTACCAAGATACAGGATTGAACACTTTTGACCTTTGACCCTAATTTACCTACCCAAGATGGTGTCGGAGGAAATAGTTGTGATTTTGTGAAATTATGTTTGTGACATGAACTAAACATGTGCAAAATATGTGGTTGATAGCCATTGTTGTTGTTGATCTATTGCACAGAAAGTGGAAAAAAGAAGGAAAAGTAAAGAAAAAATTAAGTTATTGTATAGAAATTTGAATGAGAAGCATTAAAATATAGAAAAAGATAAAGTTAGGAATGGAGAATAAGACTAACTAAAGAAAAAGAAGAAAAAAGTGTTTAAAAAAAGAAAAAAGAAATATATTGGCAGGGGTGAGCCTCGAACCGGGGACCTTAGGATTACAAGTCGGATGGGCTATGCACTAACCTATTTCATCCTCCATAGGCCCTGTGTATTAAGCAAAATGACGCTGCATCGAAGCCAAGTGCCAATTTTAACCAAGTTTTTCGACGTGATGCCGACGTTGTATGAAAAAACGGAGGGCACATTATGATAGCCCAAAGTCTCAGCTACAACATATTAAAATCTAGGAGAAATTCACCGAAGGATAAGTGAGCTAGTGCTCGAAAAAGATAGTCATGTCAATTTTCATTTCCAGAGAAACTGCACTCCCATAGAGCTAACACGTAAACTGGTCAAATTTGACAAGATTTCTTTCAATCCATTTTTACGAGGTGATGCCGTCATCCATTTAAAATTTTGTAATTACATTTATGAAAGAGCATTTAATAAGCTACAACATACTAAAATCTGGGTGAAAATCGGCAAAGGATAAGTGAGATACGCTCGAGTGAACTTGAAATTTGATGACGTCATTTTGAAAATTTACTGTTTTATTTTATTAAGAAATTTGATATCTTTTAATCATTTTTCAGCATCGCCAACCCATGAAATGACATGTACAACTCATCAGCTTTCAGAATATGTAAAGAAAATGGGGGGGGGGGGGGGGTCACCGTCCATCCTGACGAGTAAAATCGGATTTGAAATTGGCGGGTTTTTTTTTTTTTTGCATAGTTGCACTGTATATCGCCATTGACGCGCGCGCGGAATTTCAACTTTGACGGGCCCGTATGACGTCATATTGAGTCGGATGGACTTGAAACTTGGTAGAATTATTCCTTGACATTTCAGACATCCGATCCGAGTGAAAAAACGGGAAATTTCTATTGCACTTGACCTGTGCGTGCGTATATGCGCGCGCACGTACGCGTCTGTCCATTTTTTCAATTTTTTGAAAAATGCTCCAAATGATCTGAAACGTGTGCAAAAAAAAATTTGAGCTCGATTGGAGCATATCAACATTTCAACGTACGCGTTCGCGTACGTTTTAAGTGTAAAGATGAATTTTGAGAAAATGAGGAGAAAGACCTTAACTTGAACTATATGAGACGTAAATTTCATTGAGAAATTCCATTCCATTAATGAGATATAAGTGAATGAAAATGTGATTTCATATGACGTCATAGTGACGTCACGGTCGACTGATCACAATGATACATTAGATCTGTCGTCTTTGCGACATGATACATATACGGTATAAGTTTGAAATTGATAGGCAGTGGACTTTCTGAGCTAACCTCTACACAACTTTTGAGGAGAAATATGAAAAACAAAGAATCCGTACAGAAACAGAAGGTGATCCGAGAGGATACTCGGATCGCCTTAAAACAAAAACAGAAAGGCAAGTTCAGCAACGAGTCTTATAGGCCCTAAATAAATTGAAGTTGGACCATTAATTCACATGTCGAAACGTTTAGTGGGTCAGCTCGTCGACATCATTTCGGTCTTGGTGACACCAATGTGCTGAACCGGTGAGTTTTCTTTTCGGTGTAAAAAAACTGGAGAAACGGAGAAGACATCGATCTGGAAATGTATAATTTAAATCGGACCCAAAGTGACATTGATATAGGGCGCTGAGTTTCCATGCGTTTAGAAGTAATGGATCGAAAACGCAAAGGCCCGTGAAAATTCAAAACACGTTCAATTTGTTTAATTTCCCGCTGCGTTTCCACTTCGATCGTCACTACACATCGGGACAGTATCGAAGTGACATTGAAAGAGACGAAGTTTACCCGAAGGAATCTTTATATTATAGTAGATGTCTTTTTGAAAGACACAGATATCAAAACTCATACGGTCTACCAAAAATGTCATGTAAAGTAATAACGCATGGGAAGCGCACATATTCAAATATCGAGACACGGAGACGTTTCAGAGCGACTTGAAGGGGGTATCTCACTGAGCGGCGGGAGTTTGCGAGGTTGAACAGGTTCACGATTTCTTTGCGACAAGAAAAAACTGTTTACAACAATGAAATTGATAGAATGAATTTGATTGCAATTGTTTACGAAACCTAAAATTCCCCAGAATTCGCGACGCTCGCAAACATTCGCCGCTATGCGAGATACCCTCTTTAAATCTCGATCTAAACACGTAACACTTAAACCATAAGCCTATATTCTCTCTTGGTAAAAAATCACAACAAGCGTTTAATACATCATCATCATCATCATAATCATAATCATCATCATCCCCTTTATTACCACGGTTGCTGTGTATTGATAGAGACAAAGAAAAGGAGACTTTTTGACCCCCCTTCCCAATTGTTCGACTGAAAATGTCAGAACTTGCAATTTGCCAACATGTAGACTTACGCGAAAAATTGGAATATGATTGTGTCGACTTACGCGAGGTCCACTGAAGTTTTTTTTTTTTTCAATTTGACAACAAAGTGTGTATGCCCTCCCCCATTTCCTCAAAAGAAAATAAAGTCGTCCGGCATAGATTTTCTGATTTTGGAATCGATAGATCCTCCTTATATCACCCTTTCCAATCATGTATAATTGGCTCACTTTATTTTTAAAAAAAGTAAGAAAGTAGGCCACCATATAATATAAAGTTTTGCAAAATTAGCTTTGAGGTTTAGATGCACTCAAGCATGCAGGAGGTGAGGACAAAACAAACAAACCCAGAATAACTTGCTTTGTACATACTACAGTGTCAAATTCCAAATCATTCCTAGATATTTATTTTCTGTAGGGAAATAAAAGGGTATGTTATGAATTTTGTTCCTGAAAAAATAGCCGTTTTCTTGTTTGTACCAAATTCACCAAACTTTGTAATTGTCTTAGAAGTTTTCATGCCTTTGACTTCATCATGTTCGTTGTACTATGATGGCCAATCATGTTAACCAGATAAAGTCACCAACACTCAAGCTTGTTGGAAAATCAAATCTTATCTTTCTCCTGTATAAGCTTGTTATCCCACCAACATTTTAAATCAACCTATCTAGCTTGAATGTCACTGTTAAAATGCTTGACTGCTTCTGAACTTCCAAAACTTTGGTTATCTTGTGGCCAGCATTTTTTGTCATCTATGTGGTAGGTTTTTGGAAGTAAGGTGGAATATATTGTATTTTACTGCATTATTGCAAAGCTTGGAAAATCCTGGTCTTACTGAAAATACTGATTTTACATACAGTAGACTCCCATAATAACGAAGTCCTCGGGACCAGCAGTTTGCTTTCGTTATATCGAAATTTCGTTACAACTGAACAAATAGACAATAAAAATGAAGAGTGAATAATGTTGCGGCCTAAATTTTTACTTCGTTGTAACCAGAATTTTGTTATAACTGTGTTCGTTATAACGGAAGTGCACTGTATTACACTGTCTGTCATTTGTCTAATTTTGCTGATGACTTTAATGACATACTTTTTCCCTCTTAATTTTAACATTGCTTTTGAAATGTCTTTTTGAACGAATTTACCCTAAAAAAATATGTCGATGTATAAAACATGATATGTACATTCAAGTATGAACACTGGGTCTTAAAAGAGAATGATGGAAAGATGTTGTACTTGACTCACACAGATTGAAACAACCACCGAACAAGAAAGCAATTTGAGACTCGATATGTTTTAATGTTTGGACTGAGATCCAATACCATCATCTCACGCTGGTATTTACACCATAAACAAGGTAAGGAAGTCAAGTCAATGTAAGCAAATTACCAACTTTACACTCTTTACAATATATATACATTCTTTACAAAGATAATATTGTCATAAATTATGTGCAACCTGCAATATTTATGAATTGACAAATGTACAATAGCAACAATTATCTGTGCAGTTTTTAGGTTTCAAGTAGCCCCTGCATGTAGGCATTGGCTTTTGTTCAAAATAAATGACTGCAACAACAGAAGTAAGTTCTTTAACATAGAACATGAAAAGTGAGCTTTCCTTCACTCAAACTTGTAGTCAAAAATTTGACATCATTACAGCAATGTATGCAGAAATTTGGAATCCATGAACCTGATATTGATAATATTAGTTATCTGATTGTACATGAATGAATGAATGTCATGAAATACAAGTACTGTAAAAGGGAATTTTTCCACACTCGGCTGGGTAAGATAAATTTAATGTGTTTTTACTTCTGCTGGATCAGGTCATTTACTACTGGAACATATGGCATGCAAAAATACTTGTGTGCTTTTATTTTCACGCTAGATTCTGGTCGCGCAAAATGCACAAAAATTTCCACACCGCGAAAATGTCCACTTTTACAGTATATACTACACATAATTCATATTGAAACTTGCATTTTCTGTCACCTCTGTAGTACATGAAAGGCCCTTAAGACTTGCACAATCAACAGAGGACTGAAAGACTACTGTAAATGCTTTTAAATAAAATTGTCATCTCTCTTGTAAGCAGGAAGTCCTTGCATAATCACTTTAATATGTCTTCATCACACCAACTCTGTTGACTGATTAGAAAGGAAGCTCATACAAACATGTATAATATTATTGTGTTTCAAAAGACAGTGAAAACTTCAGGTGCAGATAGTTTTTGGTGCTGGATTTGATCCCAAGAATGACAGTCACAGTCAGGTTAGAACTCTGTGTACAGTCAAGGGCTGACTTGGATGCAGTCTCTCTGAAGCTTTGATAAAGTTGTAAACTGTGATCACTCAGAGACGACAAGCGCCCTCAGGAGGATGTTGTATCTTTCCAGGACGTCTCCCTTCAGGTTCAGGACAATGCTGCTCTCTACAGGCAAGTTTGGCTGTACACCCAAATAGAAAAAGTTTTGATTATTACTCTTTAAAAAAAAATATGATTGACTGTTCTCTGTATCTGTCTGTTAGAAATGTGGCCTCATACACACAAATAAAAATGTCAAGGGGCATTCAACAACTGATTTCATTTGTGCATTGCTGAACTTTTTGCAAGGTCTACTCAAACTTTGTCTTGTCCTGTTCTTACATTAAATTCCCTTCCAGTTGAAATTCATGAATATTGAGATGGTTTTGAAAGACTATCAGTTTCAAGATTATCAATAAACTCTCACACTTTTACGCAAATCTTAAATGCACAGTAATTGAATAGCCAATTAAGATTTCTCTGATGGCTGCTGCAGGTCCAAAAAAGAGACTGCCCATGTAATATATAAAGATTGATGTCTACTTTGCTGTTCACAACCCTATCCTTTGGTTTTGTATTTTATGATCACTGAAGAAATCAAAATGTAAAATATATTCATTAAAAAAATTCTTTCAAGAAATGAGACCAATTTTTGATAACAGTTCATTGACATCAGCTATATAGACATGCTTTTTGAGCACATGCAGATATCATTCACACTAAATTGAAACTTGGATCATAAAATTGCATGTTTGTCTGTACTTCCAAACTGTAGGTATAAGTATGGTTTTATCGGGATGCAAAGTTGACTGTGATATGATAAACATATTGTCAGCTGAGAAAACAAAAGATCATTATGAACTTCACAAATTTTGTGCACTGCTATCAGCCTTGAGGGTCTCTATTAATGAGTAACAAGTCAGTGATGAAAAGCGGAACTCACATCATGTCCCTTGGGTGGGGTCCAGGTGATAGTGACAGGCTTGGAAGCTCCAGCCTCAACTAGTCCCCTGGAGGGCTCCACTTGAAAGCCTTGGGTTGCTATGGCAGCTGGGTTGTCAAAGAAGAATTCTCCACTCTGTGGGGCAACATGAACATAAGAGAGCATCGCTAATCACAATTGTGTATGTGCAAATGTCTAGCTTTTGTCTGTAACAAAGGGGAATTCCATATAGACTTCTAATCAACCAAAAATTACGACATTAATGCTCACAAGTTAAGATATTTTTGTCAAACATTTGTTTGTTTTCATAACACATATCGGGCCAACTACGGGATATTCCGTAGTTCGTTCGAATGCCGCAGGGGCCACATACGGAATATCCCGTAGTGAATGAAATGACATATAAACGACGACTGTTGCTACAAGGATTGTCGCCCCCGGCTCGGGTCGACAATCCTTGACGGAGTTGGCGTCAAGGATTGTCGCCCCGTCACAGATTGTTGTCTGGCGACAATCTGTGGCGCTTGTGCAGTTCCCAATTTTTGACCTCGATGGCGACAATCTATGATGGCAAAAAAATTGTTGCGACAAAGATTGTCGCCCCGTCAAAGATTGTCGCCCCTGGCTCGGGGTGGTTGCTCCGGTGTTATGCTTTGGTGGGATGGGTATGACTGGTAAGTTATGTGTATGTGTGTGTGTGTGTGTGTGTGTGTGTTTGTTGGGAGCTGCATGGTATGTGCTGTGTATGATTTGTAGGTGCGTACAATAAGTGACTTGTGTATGAGTTTCCGTATAGCTGTATGTGTGTGTGTGTGTGTTTGGAGTATAATAATACAATATGTAGAAACTGTGCATGTTTGGTGGTTGTATAGTGGTAGTGGTTTGTTTGTCTGTGTGTATACGTGTGCCTGTATGCCTACGTGTGTCTGTTTGTGTTTGTGTTTTGATGTTTGTGCGAACAAATTTTTTGAGCAGCAGGCACTACTGTGGCAATGAAAATGCCTTCAACGTGTATGAGCACGTATTTATAGAGTTCACAGCAGGGTTGATTTCAAAATAGTATGGGTGTGTCAATTTCAGCGGTGAGGTGGGCTAGGAGAGAGAGACAGAGAGAAAAGGCATACGAGGGAGGTACCCTCCAAATGTTATCTGTCTTTGTTAATTTTTTCACCGTAGTCATATTCTTCCATCAGTCTTAACTATAACTTCCATATCACTATTCTTTGTCATATGCATTGTAAACAAACACCAACAAACACTCAAATCCTCATAATGCAAATAAACCACCTCAACAATTTTTTTTTTGTTCTTCCTTGATATCAATTGATTTCGTTCAAATCATTCATAAATCGACCCATTCTGGGTGCACAGAGCTACCAAGTCTCACGCATTTTGCGTGAGACTCAAGCATTTAGGGGCAATCTCACGATCTCACGCATGACACCTATTTTTCTCACGCATCGGGCCAAGTCTGCAACTTGGGCCTATAATAATGAGTATAGCTCAAAAGATTAAAGTGATAGTTGCAAATGAAGATATATTTCCCTTTTGTCTTTCAAAATAAGTAAAAAATAGTCACTAAAGTATGCACCTGATCGCACCATTAAGAGCTAAAAATTGAAAAAGCTCCCTACCGTGGGAGGCCACAGGGGGGAAAAACCCCTCCCACACCCTCGCTCGCGCGCACATTCGCATGCCAAGATGCCGAGTCATGAAAATCTCACTCATAAAATTTTTTTGAACTTGGCATCCCTGGGTGTAACATGAACAAAAACGTTACAAATGGCAATTTGAATCACAAACAAATCCATTTGTCAATTTATACTACAAATAATCTCACTTCAACATAGATATTGAACTCGATTATAGACCAACCCTACTAACAATTTCTTCACGAGAAAGTTTTGACATGTAGGGCCCTACCAAACCTATATCCCTTGAATATATTGGTTTGGATCACATAACACCTTCTAACTTACAAGGGCATATACATAAAAAAACACAAATACATTATACAAATCTAAAATGAAATCAGTCATAAAAAGCCCGACCAACTCCCCCTCCCAACCGAAACAAATCTACATCTATCCTAAATATTAAATCCTACCGAAATCTGTCATACCATTTATAACTATCCTTCTTCAAATCAAATCCCAAACCCACCAACCCCCGATTAACCAAAACCTAAATCATCCCACACCCACATTCACCAACCTACATACATACACACAACTACACACCTACACACACACGGGTGCTGTTCGTTATTCCAAAGGTTCATTATTGCGAAGGTTCGTTTTTCCAAAGGTTCATTTCTCCGAAACACACAATTCCCTATACCTAGAGGTTCGTTAATCCGAAAATGAAAGAGGGTTCGTTAATCCGAAAATTTGTGGCGTTATTCCGAAGGTTCGTTGATCCCAAAAATGAAATTAGGAATAACGAACCTTCGGACTAAAGAGCCTTCAGAATAGCGAACCTTCGCAATGACGAAATGTAACCCCCCCCCGACACACAAACCTGAACCGATACCACCTTCCTTCCTGATGAAACGACTTCCCAATGTTGATACATAAGACATAATGGACCGTATGCATAAAAGCCGCATCCGCCCGCACGCAAGCACCACTCCGAATTCATATACAAATCCGTCAAAGTCATCAAAGTCAAAGCTGCTGATAAAATCAATATAACACGTATGCCAGCAACAGCTTACTAGGTATCCCTCCCCACGCGCAGCCAAAACACATATGCTGACATAATAAACACATTCTTCCATCATATACACTAACACACACACACAAACACACGCACACACACACACACACACACACACACACAAACACACACACACGCACGCACAAACGGACACTAAATTATCATGTGCGCGTGCACATACACACTTCCTTGAAACCTCACCATGACTTTTTACATGGCATGTTTGCATGGATGTAGCCATGTAAGTTACGTGTTGGTATTTCAATGACTATGTCAAGAACGATATTACCCAGCAAAATGTGCTTCGAGGGTGGGTAACAATCCTTGCCGCCAGCCCTCGTCACAGATTGTCGCCAGACGACAATCTTTGACAGGGCGACAATCCTTGACGCCAAATCCGTCAAGCGCCCCCATCCTTGTCGCAACAGACGTCATTCCAAAGTTCTTTCACCTTCTAACCTTTGACAACATATCCCAGAATGCTTTGCTACACTGTCTGCGATAATTCAAGAAGGTTTTGTCAGTGAACAATATTGTAAAAATCATCGAAAAAATGTGTGTTTACATGGAATATCGCGAATAACCACAAAGTGTCAGCGGGTGCTATGTACAGCTGTACGGAGTGCTCGATTGTGGATTTTCTGCAGCAGTTTTTGAGGAGGTTTGGACACTTGCAGTTCGATTATTCGAAAGTGATAATAGTCCCACATGTACATCCACATGTATGTACAATAATTGTATACATACTGTAATTCAGTCGAAACTGAAAAGCTGTATAGCTATAGCTGTATCTATCGTGACGAGTTTCGCTTCAACAAACTATAGGATGCACACATTATACTATCGATTTCCCATGCACTCGCAATAGCTTCATCATCATAAAAATAAACATAAACTTGCAATTATTGTATCAATGGTCATGATATTTATATGTCCAGAAAGCTGACACTCTGATCATTTCATTTCCGGTACTGGATGTGTAAAATTACAACATTTTCTATTTTTAATCCATGAATGTAAGCAAACAAACAAATTGCCTTTACATTTTCGTAACTTTTGGATTACTGTACTTCACTTCTGCTGAGTACTATGACTGCAATGTGCATTGAATGGCGGCATGTCATATACCATCTTAAAGTGCATTTTATCCTCTTTCAAATGATATATAACTTGTCTATGTTTTGTTCATTGTTTGCTAATAAAGAGCGATTGTTTGGAGAGTTGTCTGCCTGTCTGCGTGTGTGTGCAAACGGTGCTGGGCCACTGCGATGTTTGTTTACACAAGTGCGTTGGCCCGATATGGGTTAATGGAAGATTTCTGACAGGATAAAACCTGGGCTTGTCTAATCTTGAGAAGACAGTATGCTTTACATACACATTGTATGTTCCTATCTCTAACCTATTGCCCTTATAGAAAGAACAAGAATACATTTACAGATTACACAAAAGTTATCATAAGATGATGTAATGAATAAAATAAAATAATGGGAAGGAAATTATCACACTATCATGCAAAGTGTTTAACCTTTCTCAGAACAACAAGAGCCATAGAAGATGATCCGACTTGGCTAGAATTTAAAAAAAAAGAAAGAGAAAATACTTGCCTTCTTCTGGCTAGCAGCAGTGGTCTTGATGCATCCCACACTGAGCTGCCTGGTAGCTGGGCTGGTCTGCTTGTCCACAGCGAGTGCCTTGAAGCTCAGCAGGGTGGGGATTGATGGTGGTACTGCCTTAGGATCCACAACTAGTCATCAGAAGTCATAAGGAGGAGTAATGTGGGAAAAAACCCTCAAAATTACCCAGTCAGTCAAACTTAGATCATATAGTGTTACATCATCATATAGTGTTATATCATCTATGGGTGGTTTAATTTGTTTGTTTGAAATATTACAAAAATCTGTGAGATATATACTAAACACATCACAAGTACATAACATTTTGTTGGGTAAAACTGTACCATCGATATAACTGTAATCAGAACAGATCATATATGATTGTGCCAACATCATATATCATGACATTCTCCAATATTAGTGGTATTTGTTAACAATACACAAACTGAGTGCAAAGTCTGGAAACAATTACATTTAAACAGTATTATAAATTTGAAATTAATCACAGTTTTTCAAAAGACTGGTTTCTGCATTGGTCCTACCTTCCTCTTCCTCAGGACTAGGTAACACAGTCAAGGATTCCACAGTAGGGTAGATCTCATCTGTCCCAGTCACGTACATGATCTTATTCTTGGCCACACCCCGTAGAGAGAGGCGGTGCGCCTCCTGTTTGCCAAAGAGCTGGATGCGAGCCACATCAGCAAAGAGATCGCTGGCGTGGTCAGGACGGAACAGCACCCTGATCTCAACCTTCTTGCCTATGGGTCACATGAGGGCATTTACAAAAATTACACACTTTCCCAGGTACTGCTATTATAATTCACTAGTTTCTACTGAGGTAACTACTGTATACTGTACCAATGCTCATACACAATCAGCATATCTGACCTTTTCTCACTCTCTTCCAGTTGTCACCAACTTTCTATTACCATACTGCACTAGCACTTCTTTGCATAAGCAAAGTGCATCATTTTTTTTTTCTCCCTTTGAAATGTTTGTCCAAAATTCTCCCCTGTGGTTGTTCACTTAAGAAAGACAACTGTGGCCTTTTCCATTCATTCCCAAATTGTGGATATAATTTCACATTTAACACGCAAAATAAATCATTATCAAATTAGAAATGTCATTTTGGTGACAGGTATGTTTCCACCATATCGTATGGTTCTCCCAGTAGGTAGAAAGTACATCTTGACAATGTAAGATGACTGGTTCACATAATTGGCAAAAAGAATTAAATGACATGTTTGTCAAAAATCATGAAGACACCTTGAGCCTTTTCTAAGATATGGAGAAAAAGTGGTTATTTGAACATTTTCACTTGACCTCTGACAATTAGCCCCATGGTTCAAATTTTCCCCAAGAGAATCTTTATCTAGTAAAGTATGTATACACTAAGTTTCAAGAAAATTCCTTCATGCATTGCATAAATATGGGGCAATAGTAAAGTAAAATTTTCAGAATTTGACCTTGAGCACGTGCAAAAGTTGATAGGCATAACTTTGTCTACTCATACATACAGTCTATACTTATGCCAACTTTCATTAGGATACCTCAAACAGTTTTTAAGTTATTCTGTCCACAAAGTTGACTAAGTACAGAAAGACGGCAAAAGGATGGATGGCGGATGGACAGATAAACGGAGGGACAGACAATCCAAAAACATAATGCCTCCAGCAACACTTTGTGGAGGAGACATATTAAAAAAAAATGGACAGAGTTTGAGCTTACTAGGTTCCAGGGTGCCCTCTGATGGGATACAGTCAAAGACACTCCTGCCATCAAAGTTAGCTGGTCCAACCATCTTCCTTGTCTCTGGGTCTCTCCTGACAAAGGCTGGCAGCTCTCGTTGGCTCAGCTGCTTCTGGTGGGACAGGCTGTCCAGCAGGATGCGGTAGTCAATGGGGAATGTGGAGGTGTTCTCCAACTGCAGCAGATACATCATATCAAGCAGAAAAAAAAAAGAAGCAAATGACAATCATTTCAGCCAAAATAAATATATTGTTACCATACAACCATACTTGAAACACACAATAGAGAAATGTTTTTGAAACAAATCATTTCAGTGCATTAATTGGTAAGTGCTCAGAGGTAGATGGGAGCTTATGTTGTTTCGTGGATAATGTTTTCCTTGAAGTCCAAACAGTGTCTATATTCATTTATACCTGATATTACACATAAAAATCAGTCAGGTACTGACCTTGAATGTCTCCTCTGCCTCCTCTCCAGCCACAACGTATCCCATGTTCAGCTGATCCTCTCCAAGAGATAGCTTGACCTGAGGCATCAACCCTTGACCCTTGAGGGTGATGCCAAGAGTGGACCCTCCAGCATTGATGTCCAGCACCTCATAGAACTAATCAGTCCATGAAACACACAAACACCGTGTTTGGTATTTTTTTGTCAGAATATTGACATCAACAAATACCTTGCCAACTGACAGACAGTGAGTTATGTATGTAATTTATCAAAACCCTACCACTGTTTTTATTAGTCACAGGGTAAGACCCGAAGTCAGTGAGGATTTTCATAGCAAGGCAAATAGTGCACTGTGCATAGCATGGGAATATCATGCACAGTTTCATTCAATATAAACTTTACTGCTTTGTTTGCATGAGATTATAGCACTACATTCTTCTTAATTTTTCTGTGTTTTTTTTAATTTTTATTAATGGTACTACTCCTATAGTGAAAATAAAATGATATACAAATTACACCTCATGTGTAAGACAGAAAAAACCCTCCATATACAGAAGCACTTCTTTCCAAGTTATCCTGGGGGGTAGAATAGAACAGTCATCCATGACCATGACAACTCGCATGGGACAAGAAATTCAAATACAGATATTTATGGACAAGAGAACAAGTTACATCTACCTCTTCTTTTCTTTCTCTTTCTCTGTCTCTCATTCCTCTTACTTTATTTTAATTTCCTTTCAATAAAAAGGACCCTTTCTTCCCATTTCTCCCATTTCTACAATATCAATAGACATGCTAATCTGTTATTTGGAACATGCTGATTTAAACTCTCAATAATTATCTTTGCTAATATACATTCCCTACAATGAATTATAGTGCACGGTATGTTTTCATGCCAATATTATTAAATGAACTAGATGAAATACGAATACAGTTTCACTTACCACTTGGGCTTCTAGGGGCTCAAATGCTACCAGGACTGTGTGTGTGTCATCTGGGGCCAGCTTCCTGAGGGCATTCAGCATCAAGAATGGACCACTGGTGTCTAAGATGGAGGATTGTAGCTGGGTGGTGACACATACACATTGTCAAGGAGACAAAAGGTTTGTGGTCAGCTTCATACATATTACTCACTTCAAAGAAGTATCTGCCCAACAGTCTTCCTCAGAGAGGTAAGCCATATTTTCTTTCACATGGTAGATCTAATACCAGATTTTCCACAATTTTTCACATAAGCAAGTTCTTTGTGACCAAGCACTTATAAAAAGTAAACTTGTCACAAAGATTTAGCTCTCTGATAAACAGAGCTAAAATAGAACTAATACAGTAGAGGATGATACAGTGGCCATGAGATTTAAGGATGAACTACAGCACTTGGATGATAACAAAGCATTCTGATGTGTATGGCATCCTACTTCTAAAATGACAAGATGGCCAGACTGACAGACAGTAATAATCGGGAGCGGGTCTAACGCATGCAAACTATCTAAATCAGCCATGTACACATATTTTGGCTATAACACCAGGGCCCTGTTTCATAGAGCTGTTCGTAAAGTTACGAACAACTTACGAGCGACTGGTGATCATTTCTGATGTGCTATACTTATCAGAATTTCCATAATTCAGCACAAGAACTGATCACCAGTCGCTCGTAACTTTACGAACAGCTTTATGAAACACCCCCAGGCTGTGGTTACATCTATGCTGGTAGTGATAAATCTAGCAAGTAGAGGATAGGCTCATTAATGCAGCTCAGTCAAAAACTTCAGCAGTCCATGG
The DNA here is from genome assembly GCF_040938485.1 of Diadema antillarum. Lineage (NCBI taxonomy): Eukaryota > Metazoa > Echinodermata > Echinoidea > Diadematoida > Diadematidae > Diadema > Diadema antillarum. The sequence goes on from NW_027272820.1 coordinate 483,695, forward strand.
AAAAAGTAAAATCAGAACAAAACAAATCACAAAATGATATATCCCACACCCAATAACTTGGGGCACTTTGTGAACTGCATCACGTACACACACATGCACACATACAAAAACTAGAAATGTCGCTACGGCGACTGATGTATGCCTCCGCAATAATGCATGGTTCTCCTAATAGGTCTATAGTACAATGTCTTGACAATGTGTGATGACAGTTTCACACAATTGGCAAAATATTAAAATGACAGGTTTGCCACAAATGTCCTGAATGTTCACTTTCTTAGAACTAGGTTCAATTGGATGAATGATTAAAACGTCAGAGTGCAGGTATTTGGGGGAATTGATGATTTTTACTTGACTTTTGACCCTTTTATAAGTTACTGCATTGAGTAATTTTCAAGGTATTGAGAAAAAGTATAATTTCAGTATCAAATGGTAAAATAGTATTATCTAAACCTGGCCTTTGACCTTTGACCTCACAGTTCCAAAGAGAATTACTGTTAGGTAGAACATGCATAAATATGTAAGTTTCATGATGATACCTTGAGTTACTTTTGAGATATGGAGGAAGAAGTGCAATTTAGCACTTTCACTTGACCTTTGACCTTTTGACCTTTGACCTTTTGGCAAGAAACTTCCCACAGAATATATATTGGGTTATACATGCATACATCAAGTTTAAAAAAAAAATCCTTCAGGCATTGCATAAATATAAGGAAAGTAGTGATATTTTGAGGAGTTGACCTTGACCTTTGACCCCACGACCTTTGACCCATGACCCCCCAACTTCCCTAGATAATCACTGCCCATCGGTACATGCATATATACTAAGTTCCATGAATATACCTTGAACCATTTGCAAGATATGGAGAAAAACATGAAATTTCAACCTTTTTTCACAAAATAACCTGTGACCTTTGACCTTTGACCCCGTGACCCTAAAATCTAGACAAAGTATTATTCCCCCAGGTTATACCCTCATACCAAGTTTGATGTAAAACCACCACACGGTTCTTGAGATATCGACAAAAACAAAACGGGACGGACGTACGTACGGACGTACGGACGGACGGACAGACGACCCGAAAACATAATGCCTCCGGCCACTTCGTTGGCGGAGGCATAAAAAGTGTGAAACCACAAAGGAAGATCCATTTGGTAGGAAGGATACATCTACTGTTTCCTGGGAGACATTTTGGAGTGTGATGGACTTGATGACCCTCTGACCAACAGACACCTCACTGTAGTCTAGCACATTCCGACCATGGTTAGAGATGACCACCAGTGTGGGACGCACAGTCGGGCAGTGGACCTCAAGGAAAAGGGTATTTTGGACACTGAAAGAAGATACAAAACATTTCCACGAAATTACAATGATGGAAAATTTTGTGGTAGACTTTAATAACACGGTTGTTTTGACCCATACAGGACAATTCAATTGTGCATGGAAGCCTGGTGTGATGGTCTAATTCAAAATCAACACATCGTGTGTCTTTAGTGGAGTGATATTTCTCCAATATTTATTCTGTCACTACCATGAAGTGGCTTTAGCTCAATTGGTAGCTCTGCTGCCCAGTAAGCAGAAGGTGGCAGGTTCAAATTCCAAGCTAGCTCCTTCCTCTTAACTTGGTTTACAATATAAATGCAACTTTACTTATTAATAGCAACAGCAATGGATATCAATATATATCATATAGTAACTTTATATCACATGAATGTGTGAAACTAAATCCATAAGGGTTTGTGGCACTATCCAAAGTGACATTGGGCGAACTCTTATGTACTCACCTGTATGGCAGTGTGCCAGGGTCCCCAGGCTGCCCTGAGGCTACGTAGCACGGGATGGAATAACTGCTGAACTGGCCCTGGAACTGGCGGAGGAGAGAGGCCTTGCCTGCTGCATAGTCATCAGATCTGGACAAGGGAGAGAGGTTACCAGATTGTAAAAGTAAAGGCACAGAACAACAACAAAAAACAACGAAGTCACGCTTCAGCAGTAAAAAGAACATTCGTAACCACCGACAATATGAGTGAAGTATCAAAATAATAAAAACTTGCTGCAAAGGACACAAGTGTTATTAAAGCAGATCTAAAACCAAGCATCAATAAATGAACTACCACTACATAAAATAGATATCAGTCACAGAACATTAAAATAACTTGTAATCTGCCTTAAATTGTGAGCAATGTGACGATTTCTTATCTACTCTGAAATGATATCATATTCTGCATTTAAATCCACGAAGACCATAATTCAATAGCTTTTATCTGATACTTAGTGTCGTACCAAAATGATATGTTATTGGGTCTGGAAAAGTACGCAAAAGCGGGTTCTTCCATTTATTCCCAAGGGCTCATGAGTTATACTTACAGCGGGTCTATGTCTTCAACCTTTGGTGGCACCACAGACCTGGGCCTCGTCAGACCAGCACTCCCTTTGCCCGACTTATTCTTTCCAGCTGACTTCTGGGGGAGCTTCTTGGCAGGCTTCTTTCCTCTCTGTAAAGGAATATCAGGAAGAAGGAAAAGCTATTCACAAAACAAAGCAAGATACTTACAAAAAGAACAGTAAAATCAGTCTGTTCTAAATAATGTTAGTGCAAGTGGGGGAAAAATGGTGAGAAAAGAATCACATGAGCATATGTGCATGCATGCCTATCAAAATGTAAGATGAGGTACAAGAATCAAAATGACAGTGTTATCAACTGACTGCCATGCTAGCATTCTACGCTTGGTTTGCTTTGCCTCATTACAGTAAAGGACAAAGAAAAGATAGTGCTTCTCACATACACACGAACAGTAAAACAGGCATACTATTGCAATATGCAAAGGATCATGATATCCCCAACACAATCATGCTCAGAATCAAACGATCGTTTGTTGAGAGAAATGCACAAACTAGTGACACTTCGCAAATTTCTGCTGCAATGATATCAGCTATGTATGACTATCACATACACAATATGTGACCCTGCACCACAAAACAAAAAGTCGCCAGACATGAATTTTTAGTTAAGACCATATTCTGAAAGAGCAGATTTTAAGCTTGAAAATGATGTGTAACTCAAATCGAGTAGACTCTCCTAATCTATCTAAATATTGGAAAGAAAGCACAAACTCAGGAAAAGTGAGAACTGATAAAAGAGAATCTGGAGTACAATGTCTATTCAAGCGCTTAATCTTTACCAAACCGTGTTGGCTGTGCGATGAACGGGACAAAAAACAGGAAGTAAACGACCCGAGTAACAACCATGAAGGGATTATCAGATTAAACTGAAATTTAGCATGTCTCATTAACACATTCTATCCATAATAAGTGCCAACTTTTAGAGCAGTATCACTATCCTTTCAAAAGTTATTATAGTTGAAAGTGAAGTGTACAAGGTGTTTCAGAAATAAAAAAGGGACTCGAAAGACACACCTAATCACACTATTCTACCAAAAATGTTCGAGATAAACTGCTAAAAAATACACTTTCTCGCCCGTTTTATGACCCCAAATTTTAGCATAGTGTAAAAGAAGACTTGCTCTTTCAGAAAATATGAAGTCAGGATTGGCTAGGTTGACCCATTTCACTTATTTTCAGTCCTCACCCAAAATCAGTGTGTGCGACTTTTTGTTCGTTTTGTGATGCACGGTCACATATATATCGTATTGAGGATTTTCCCATTTTTTACCTCTCTTGAAACCTTGAATTAATCTGTAAAAACAGCGTGGAATATCTCATTCACAAATTGAACTCATGACTCATAATTCATGGCCATTTTCCACTCATAAAACCCACTGAATATTAAGGTCCCATTGCACGGAAAAAATCATGTATTTGTTGTAGTGGGGAGCTAGCACATGGCAGCAGCAAAGAGCAGAGAATGAAAAACTACAGCTCTATCCTTCAGCCATTTCATCTAAACCTATGGAATAGTCAGAGGATTACATGGGCTCATATTATGAACTAATACACAAAGACATTTGTATCACTGTGCAATATTTGATGGATTAAACATGCATCCCTACGCTATGTTCAACTCAACTTAATCTAGTAACTTTAACCCCTTTCCCCACAGTCATCATTGGCAGGTTATTGCAATACGGGAATGATAAGTTGATGTCAAGAATTGAAGTTTTTCCTTTGAATTTCATGAGAAAAAAGAACTGCAATACATCAAAGACTAGTGGGCTGGTCAAAGTGGAGACTTGTGAGGCAATGGTATCATCACTTCTTATCTGCATATGTGGGGGCAACTAATACCAATATCTGGTCAAAACAAGCAGAAAGTCTGAAAACTCTCTTTTTTCATAACTTATTCCATGAAATTGTTTTACAGTCAATGGGTGATATTATTCTGTATAACACAGCCAACATGAACATGGACTGGCACTGTACCAGTCTGCTCTCCCAGATGAAGACATAAAAAAGTGATCAATAGCAGTGGCAGTTGAGGAGCCTGGCAGTGCAAACTTTGATTCTCACCTTTTCTTCTTCCTGTGATTCACACAGCATGCAAGCAGGATATCAGTAGCAAGCAGGATAACAGCAGCATGACAGGAGGAAGAGCAGAGGGAGTGTGGAAGCTTGGGACCATCATGCATTGCATTCACAGAGAACATAAAGTTCTACATATAGCTTGTGCTTTGAGCCCAAGTAAAGTCTTTGCAGAGTCATCAGAGAATAGTACCAACTGATCATGTGACACGAGTGTGAGTATGGCTTTGACAAGATAAGTACTTGAAAACAAAATCTGAATAATCAAATTACTCAACTATTTCGGTAAGGAAAAAGAATACTCTTACTAGTCCTTAATACCCATATCTGTATTGGCTCTCTAAAATTAAAGATGGTATTCAACATTTGGGTACAAGTTGTTGTTGCTGTTGTTTTTTTTTTTGTGTGTGTGTGTTTGTATGTGACTGGGTAATATTTTTTCAGTTGTTCAACTACACACTGGCAATAATTTGTAGAATTGGTAGAATCAATCATTAAGAACAAAGTTTCACAAATTCCTCTTACCACAGACTTTCATTGTAAAACTAAAACAAATCAGTTCTTAAATTGAAGACAGGAAGTGACTTTTCTTGCAAGGAATTCATGCGGAACTACATTACTAAAAAGCTGCAAAGCATATCAGCGAGTACAAAGTGCAAAATATACGGAAATATTTGCCGGAGTTGAAAAAAAAAAAAAAAAAAAAAAAGAAGAAGCCAAGGCTCATCAGATTTCATGCTTGTGATAAGGAATATAAATCTCATTAATATTTGCTCTTCAAAACAAAACACAAAATCTGTTTCTTGTAAGAAAACAGAAACTTATACAGAGTAAACATACAAACTGTCCAGCTGAGTGGCATCAGAACTATTTGAAAGGGACTATCTTCAAATACTATAGAGCGAGATGTAATTGTTCAAGTATGTATTCCATCAGACATGCATTATTACATATCAAGATTTGATGAGTCCTGTCTCCCTCCAGAGACTGTAAAGCTGTCAAAGTTGTCTGTTTCTATTTGATTGTACCAATACTGGAAGACAGTCAGTCATTCAGTCGACCCTGTCCTACCTCAGCCTCAGCTGCATTCCTCTTGGCAGCAAGCTGTGCCTCCTCAAACTCTTTCCTAGCCTGAGCCTCCCTGTTCCTGGTCACTAGCCTCACTGCCTCTTCCCTGATCTCAGAGTCAGACAGCGTTGGGTTGAACTTGATTGAAACACAGGTTTTCTGTTAAAGAGATGTATTTGGAAAAACAGGTGTGATGTGAGTATACGACAGGTGTCTCAATTAATCATCTTCAAACAATTTATCATTGAAACAAACAACAATATTGAAGTGCCCCAAGATATGCAAAGCTCATCTTATTGACTTAAAACTACAGGCAAGTAAAACTGCATATTTTTGTCTAGTTTCCCTAGATTAACTCTCCTGGATAGACTAGGTTTGAAAGCATGAAGAAAAAGGTGCAGAGGCTTTTATTACCATCAGGTAAAAAGAGTTTGGTATTTTGCTTTGCAGAAAACAATCAAACATGGAATCATCTCATATTCTTCATCTACAATACTATTTCTCAAACATAAAAAAATGTGAAATTTCTTCCTTTAAACTTTAAGTTTGTTAAAAGACTCTATAAAAAAGCATGGAACAAATGTCATGTGAATGGGAACCAACTTTTCCCGGCTGGATGGTCCCAATGGCTGGTGATACAGACAGTGGAGCACCATCTGGGATGACAAACTCAAAAGAGGTGGGGCCAACTGGAGCTATCTCCCCCTTGCCAATTCGTGGAACTGGATGGGTGAACTCATTGGCATCAGTGTGGGTGTTGAGGACATAGAAGGAAGTGACAGAGTTGTCTTCTAGGGCCGTTGCTGCAAAGTGGATGACTGAGTGGGAGAGGTCAAGTGGTGGGTGAACACCGATACCCTTGCAGGAGATCTTGAAATCCCTGAGGAAGATACAGAGAGAATTTATAGAATTATAGATTTCTTCACAGACTATTCTTGTGAGGTAGCATAATTCTTTCTCGTATTCATTTGCAGCCTTGTAATTTGACATGTAATTTTACAGTTCCTGATCAGATACATTAGTGACTGCAATGTGGAAAATACACTGCATTTTTCAAAGTCAATTATCTGCATCATGCAAACAGCTGCATGCAAAACAGAGCCTGCTACTGTTTGAGATGCAGAGTATTCAAATAAAGACTAATTCCTTGAGCAAAAAATATCATACCTGTTGATTCCTGACTTGCAGGTCAGGTCAAAAGTGTACTCCTTTGCCTTCTTAGCACTGAAGATGATGTCCAGCTCTATGGTCTCAAATGGTAGCAGTGTTCCAAAACCCTCATTTGGCTGCACATCAACATACTGGAAGGACAAATCATGCACAATAATATGATATAGGGAGACAATAAATCTCATTACAAGGTACTTTTCATAGGAATACAGGTGATATCAAAAACTAACATGACATCCTGGTACATAAAATACAAATATAAATACCTAATGGCCAAATCATTCATCAAATGCATATATGGGAATGATGTTTGAATGATGCATCTTTTAATTTAGTCATCTTACGCAGTACTACCTACTCTTTTATATATACGGTGTATTGCACACAACAGCAAATGTTGACACACACACAATGCTTTTTATAATGTGTAGCCATTAAAGGACTCAATTGAAATTTCATTTTGGCTTTAAAAAAATAATGCATTTGTGAGAAGCTGTCTAATGTCAGTTCTGGATAAGGAATTACAATATGGACCTTGGTGGACCAGATGCAGTAACAACACTAAGTTACTGAGGATCATACATTTAACACAAAGCTCATTAATGTGACCATCTATGTTTGAATATATAAAAAAATAAACAAAAATGCTTTTCACACGTATAATTTAAAAATGTAATGTAGAAAATTCTGGTATCTATTTCATCAATCTGATCTTTGTCTGCAACTTCTGCATAAGAAGAGATCTCTGGGAATTTCAACTATCCCTGTATGCCTTACCTCTGGTAGATTGACAAAGCCAAACTTCTGGGATAGAACAGACTTGTTGGTAAGCTTCACTGTGACAATCACTGACTCATAGATAGTGCAGAAGCCAAAGTCTATGGAGTCCACGTCGAACTCAAAGTCAGAGCTGGTGACAACAGAGCAAATGGTGAAGGGCACTGGACGTGTCTACAGACACAAGTGGAGGAAAGTCAGATAAGAGAAACAGACATCACAACTGGATTCAAAGAGCAGACTGTATCAACATAAACACTGAATCAGTTAATAAAGCTGTTCAGATTTTATCGTCATTCATTCAAGCATATGGTACAGTGTGCCTGGTTGATACCGTTGCTAACTATCGCTAGTCACCTGGGGCGAACCACAAGGGATCGGCATCATTTGCCCTTTTTTTTTTAATCGTCATTGAGAGCAACTGGGACACATGATGACCTGCAGAAATCTTTTTTTTTTTTTTGCACCACAGCACATCAAACTACTGAACTCAAAAGCTGAGGCACAATGCTTCTTCTGTCCACAACTGGCATGTTTAACAAAGCCCCACTGTCAAAGTTCCTGGACAAGTAATACAGTAAAATGTGACCTCTATCTGCTTTTGAACAGAAACAATGACAAATGAATAATTATCAAAAACACACAACTATCAGTTCATACCACAACATAGGATGTAACTGAGGAAATGAAACGAAAGAGTAAATTTTGACAGGAGAGAACAGAAAGCCCCAGTATCATAATCCTCATATTTCATATCAATGCAATCACATGTACTATATAACACACAGCTATCGTAGTGCCAGGTTCTAACTTTCAACTTTCAGTGACGCTTTGCCTTCAATATCTAAGCTGCTAATCAAAACAGAAATAATGAAAATATAAAATGCAGCTAAAAAGAAGCATTGGTAGAGACTGTCCTCACCTGGTCAGCGACCCTAATGATGGTAGGCACTTCTAAGACACCTGTCTCTTTGTCAAAGTACTCTGCTGCCTCTTCAATCAAGGAATGTCTGGTTTGGGAAGAAAAGGAATTTAGAATAATGAACTAAAATCATCAATAGAATCTGTCTGCTGTCAGATACAAGCTCAATGATTGAAGACCTTTACTTCTATTTCTGCACAAGCTGTTCTTCTGAGAGCCTCTTTTCATATTTTGAAGTGACTAGAAAGAGTGGCAGGCAGAGAAACAGTTCACAGAGGGATTTAGAATCAGACATGAAGAGGACAGGTATAACTGGAGGTAGGTTGAGATCTGGGGTTAGGACCATTCTGACTAGCAAAGGCTTCTTGGCAGCCTATGTCACATTGAGGGGTGATAGCATAAGTACCTACCAAAGGAGCTGCTTAACTACTCTTGCAGGAGGACAGAGTGGATATTGAGGTATACATCATTGCGGAATTTGGAGATTCAGATATTGTGTCTAATATCAATATCAGTATCAGATCATTCATTTCTATCTTTCTCTTCAAATGTATCCCCTCATTTGTTCATTCATCCTGCTAATAATCCATTCATCAACTGACCAGCAAACCAATCAATCACCTAACCATCCAATGCAGACATCAATTCATCCATCTATCCATCCATTAAATCACCTATCTAGCCTTATAGCTTTCTTCTTTCCTTATCCCTCTATATCTGTGTCTCTGTACCTAGCATGGGCTTTGACTTAAATGGTCACACAGCCACGCCTAGACCATAGCTGATTTTACATAGGACCTTCACTCCTCAATCCACACATCCATTTACCCATTAAAGTAGTTATCTCTACAGCTTACCTGGGTAAGAACTTGAGCTGGGCGGAGAACTGAGACTGTGCCTGGATGTAAGCTGTCTTTGGTAGGATCTCCATGTAGTTCCTCAGCTCTTTTCGAACCTCAAAGAGAAGGCGGAGGGCAGTGGTGGCACGATTGTTGACCACGATGGCATCCTGGTAGAGACGGTCAAACATGCAGATCTTGAGGTCTACCGTCTGCCGTTCTACCCACACAGGGACATCAATAGCTGTGGCATAACCCTTGATGGGTATCTATGTGACAAAGAAGACATTGAAAAGTAATACATAATTAAAGCAAGTGAGCAAAGCTAAGTTCAGAACAAAACACAAATATTTCTGTTAATGAAACTTGTTTTGCAGTATATATGATAACGAGACTTGCAATTATTTTAAGGTTTCAACATTACAGGTACCACAGAAAGTTTTGTACCTAAGCTATTTTTATGGATATTAGGATGATTGTAAGCAGCTATAAATAAGGAAATGCCTTAGTGAAGCTGAACATGAAGCTAGATGAAATGCTGTTCATAAGCATCATGAAACCAAGACCACATTATCCCACCAGAGAAATATAAAGCTGATGGAAGAAAACAACCACAACAAAAGGAGTATCTTGGTTTTATCTTTTGGCTATTACTAAGATATGATTTTATCCTGTTTCTGTTTCTGTTTCTGTTCATTTTCATTGGAGAAGATGGCTGGATAGCCCATATTCAGCTACGTTAAGCTGGTCTTCCATGGGGTCCAGTTGGATGTGAGGTGGGACCACTTCATTGGGTTAAACACCCTGCTCTTTGCGATGAATGAATGAATGAAGCGGGATCTTTTACGAGCATGAGTTGTTATTCTCTCAGACACGGGACCTCCATTTTATGTCCTATCCGAGGGACAGAGTGTTTTGCCTCTTGCTAGAGGGGACGGTATGCTTGCACACAACATTGCTCAGTCCAGACTCGAGTCCGAACCCGGGCCGCGTGATCGTGAGGCAGACGCACTACCGACTGAGCCAACTCACCGCCCTAAATTCTAGCATCTAGCATGGATATTTCTGACTCACATGATACACACATATCACCTGTATAAAATCAATTCAATTTAAATTTCATCTTTTATTGTCCATTTGGAATTTCCTTTTGTTTCATGTCTTACATATAAACACATAAAACATTTAACAAAAACATAATGACAAATCAAAAAGACATTCATCACAACTATAATTTTGACATGGAACCAGCAACATACTTGTTAAAAATCCAGCATCTGACCAAAAATGTGACGCTTCACTAGACTTCGATAAGAGTACTGAACTCCTCAAAACAGAATTTTGCATCACCATAACTCATCATAATTAATTTTAAAAAAGTGAAACAATGTGTGAAATTAATTATCACATTGTGCACAAAAACAAAATACACACAGCTGCCACCACCAAAAATCAAATAATACACTTCCATAATCAATCAGATTTGAAATGAAAACTAATCAAGCTCTCACCATCTCAGAGTCTGGATCAGAGAATCTTAACTCAAAGTCAACATCCACTTTGCCTGGGATGGTTGGGCTGAAAATGATGTCCAGCTTGATGGAGGAGAATGGTGCAATCTCCCCACACCACACCTCCCCAACCCTCATTCCATCCAGACCACCTGGTCCTAGGTCATCACCATCAAGGGATGCCTCATCATCTACACAAAGACAAATTGAGAGGAAAGAAAAGCAAGACATACATCTCCCTCGTATTCTCTATGCTAGACAGACATACTAAGCGATTAAAAAATGCTGACCAAAAAAAAAACCCTTTTCAGATGATTTACGTGGTGTTTTTTTTCATAAAACCAAGAAGCTATGAAATAGAAATATTAGTCAGATGGGTGGTAAAATACAGTCTAAGATATATAATGACCATCACAAACCACATTTGACACCTTGCAAGGTCAAAAGTGTAAGTTCATAACATGCTTTTCAAATGGAGCTCTTATATCATTTCCATCATTTGTGACTACTTAATGGAAATTCAGAAACACTGAAAAGCTATGATTAATGCAGTATCATGACGAGTTCAAGGCTCATTGAACTGGAACAGAATATGGTGGCCTCTGCAAATCTTTTTGGATGGTACACATGTGCAGCTGGCATTTAATCAGGTGTACAGTAGCAAACTTATGCCACATTAAGAAAAGGTTTCTAGGTTTCTAGGTTGCCCTAGTTAACTCTTAATGTGCCAGACCCAAAACCCCTAACGTGCCAGACGTTTTTACCCAACGCCAGAAAGTTCGCGAACTTTAGTGGCAATGTAATTTAAAACTGCCATATCTTTGAAACTATTGACTGTTTTGAATTGAGGTCGACACAACATATATCAAGAAATAATTGGTCTTTCCTGCCATGCAGTCAGTTTGCTGTAATATCTATCTCAACCTGAAATATTGCAGAAATAATCGATATCATCAAAAAATTATGAGGAATTTTTGTGTAGTATGGAAAGAAAGAGTCATTCGTGGTTTTTCTTCAATAGAACGCTCCCTTGACTCTGTGAGAAAGTTTTAGAGCTACAATTTTGTACATCTCTTCTTTCGAATGATAACAAAATTGTCTTCTAGAGCTGTATAATTACAAAGATATTGGCAGTTCAATTTGTCTTTTCAATTTCTTTTTTGCCTCGGTAATTCATTCCCCAATCTGAGTCCTTTAGTCCCAGATCTTGTATTAGAAACTACAATAAATCCCGGGTCGTGGAATAGTGTCTTTTGTCCACTTGAGAAGGAAGCACCAACTAATCCTTCTTTTGTCTATGCAGACTGTGGGCGAGTGCACTCTACTGAAATCGGCAGGCCTTTGTTTACAGGTCTACTTTCTGTCCACTATACATGTGCATAGACAAGAACAACAGCGTGTTCTTCCTTCGTATATGCTAGCATGGGGACGATTAGTGAAGTTCACTAAGACAAAAGGATGAAAGTCTTGACCGACGAACGAAAGCTTGACCCACTTTGAGGGAAAAAAATGAAAGCCGCTCCCGCAGGAGAGCACCCAAGCAGAACAATGCGAGTGGAAATGCATAGACAACACACGCAGATTAAGTAGCATACACACGCGTGGTTTATCAATGAGAATTCAGATCTATACACAGCTCGCAGAGGATGCGCTCACTGCGGATTTTCCCCGACGCGAAAAAAATACATCTAGCTGAAAAAACACGTATTTACTCAAAATTTTCCTATGTAAATATACTCATATTTTTAGCGGAAACAATGGTTATGCTAATCAGCTACCAGTACATATCAGTGGCAGTTTCTTGGTGTAACAAATTATGGTACCACAAGAACTTAAATGACCAATGTTTTTCGCGCTCTTCTTAGTCGCCGATCGGCGACCATGGCACGTCAAGACTAAGGTCGCCGTTCGGCAACCATGGCACGTTAAGTGTTAATCACCTGCCTTCCAAGTTCGTGCATCATCGGGCTAAATGACATGCTAAGGGCAATTACATGTCTACTAGTATTCAATTTAATTAATTCTTGTGTCAAGATGTTGTCATTGCAACCGATTGACAAATTGCCTTTAATATATCAACATAAATAAGCACCAAAATAATCAGTGTTTCAGTAGTAGCCATGGTAAAAATCATTGGCATACATATTCAGGCTGGATTGGAACCAATGAAGCCAGCCCAAATATGTATGCCACTGATTTCTATCATGGCTAATACTAAAACACTGATTAAATCGGTGCTTATTTACATCGATGTAAGGCAATTTGTCAATCAATTGCAATATGTAAAGTCACATAGAGAGGAAAGTTCTCCTGTACATGTCATGCTGTTTACCCCTCCATAATGCCATGTGGGTTTTGACAATGGATATCCAACTCTGAGTCCTAGTTACCTTTATCAGGGTCTTCCCTGATGGTGACTACAGACTTCTTGCTGTGGGCTGACATGGCTAGTCTCTCTCCCAGTAGTTTGGAGCCATCTTCTTCCTCAGCCTTCTCTTCCTTTTCTGCATCTTCCTGTCCTTCCTCCTTCTTCTCATCACCATCCATCCCAATTTTCTCTCCTGTGTCTGATTTCACTTTTTCCTCCATCTGAGATTTGGGTTTGTCTCCTGCCTTGGATTTTTCCTTCCTAGGCTCCTTCTTGGCTCCTATTCATTCACAAGAAATGGGAGAATGTTAAATACACTGTGTCAGTCTGTACACAAATTATTCAACAGCATCTCCAGCTGACAAGCTATAAAGAAAGAAAGATGCAAACATTATCAGCAAAAGATTATCC